>NW_015506568.1:95561-118756 GCF_001515645.1 Sinocyclocheilus grahami
AAAGGGTTCACCCAAAAATGAAAATTCTGTCATTAATTACTCATCATCATGTCGTTCCAAACCAAGACCTTCATTCAACACAAATGCACAAATGAAGAAATTTTTGATGAAATCTGAGAATGCTTGTAAACAAGACACAGTGCATGCGTGTTCTACGCCGGCTCCTCGGCTCCTGCGTCAGCAGCATCACACGCATGCGTCGTGGTACTCTCGTGAACGATGGCCTTACTTTCTTTCTGGGTCTTGAACGTGGTAGTTGTGTTGCTGTCTATGCAGAAAGCTCTTGGATTTCATCAGAAATATCTTAAATTGTGTTCCGAAAATGAACAAAGGTCTTATAGGTTTGGAACGACATGAGGGTGAGTAATTAATGACAGAATTTTCATTTTTTCAAAGTATTTTTTTCTCTTCTTTCCAACTCTGTTCTTTTATTATACATTCCCTTTCCTTTTTTCCTTAGAAATTTTTTTCTTTTTTTTCACTTTCTTTATTCTTTTCTATCTTATATTGTTTCTGTGTCCTGATTTTTTCTTGCCAGGTCTCAAGAATTGTCTGCATTACACTAAATAACCAGAATATAACAGACAAAATTACTTACAAAACTTGTCTTGTAAAAATCAGCAAGGTCCATTTCAAGGAAGAGTGGAAGGCCGTGGAGAACTGCTGTTCATCGCCCATTGACGTCAGATGTCTGTACAATTATTAAAAAAATATTTAATATCATTCAAAGCACAATCATTCAGCATAAAATATAATGAATATCTACTTATTCTGTGCAGGGTTTCACAAAACTGCAAAGTATGATTTTACATTAAGCGCACCTATGTGAATAAGCATGTACTATGTGGAAACAAGTCCCCAAAAAAGAGCACATAGAATACGAAAAGAAAATGGTTATAATTAGTGCTGGGCATTGACGCACATTTAAAAACAGCAGTTGAGCTCTCTTTTCACTCAATAAACAAGTAGAACTTCCACTTCCACTGCATGAGTTTAAGTCCCCAAAAAAGAGCACATAGAATATGACAAGAAAATGGTTATAATTAGTGCTGGGCATTGACGCACATTTAAAAACTATTTTAAATTAAGTTTCTACTCCAAAGAATTTTCTGAAATATAAACATTTAAACGCTGGTTGTGAAAAAAAAACTTGTTTTCATGACATTTGTTGAAACATTAAATACTGAAAAGCGGATTACATAAGACATGGTAAATTTTATTAAGTTGTAATGTATCGCTCAACATACTTCATGATGCTTACTCACGTTTATTTCATGTTATAACTAGCAGTAAAGAGGAAGATCGATGTTTGTAATCTAGCTTGTAAGCCACTGGCTAGCTAGTACGCTAACTGACGGTTACAGTAATGCTCGTCAGTAAAAACTAATAAAATCTGCCTTTTCTTTTCCTCAAAAAACTATAGCACACACTGTGACAATATAGTTTATAAGTAGATCACCAAAAACATACCTAATCGTGCGGCCACATTTCAAACACGATCTGACTCTGAAGTTCAGTTCGTTGTCTTCTTCTGGTGATGTTTTGTTTAAACCAACCTTCCGCCACCTATTGGTCTAGAATTATTAGGGCACATAGAGGGATTGGGGAAATTTATATATAATATATATATAAATTTATATTAATTATATTTATATATAAATACATATATTTTTTTACGTCGTCTCCCATCTCCTGTACACGTTCACATTGCGCATACGCAGGGACTCCCAACACATTGAAGAAATTAAAATAGGAGTAGCAGAACACATTAATGTTTTTGTCATATGCAGCAATTACCAAAATCCAGTAAATATATGAAGTTATTAATGTACATATGATTATTGTGAAACACTCTACTGAATTATGAGGCAGCAACAGCTTGTGGGCAAGCCAAAAAGCTGAAATCGTACTGTTATTTGAACACTATCTGTAAAAAAAATAAATAAACTTAACCATTTCAAATTGTATTCACTCTAAAACTGTATTCATTGTTCTTTGCACCAGACAATGAAAACAGGCCTTTAATCCAACAAACTAGATGCTCTTAAGTACTGTTTATTAAGTTGTTTAGTTTAACTACAAACAAATTTGTAAAAATCAGTTATGTTTACTCGCTTTTCTTAAGTAGATTCAGTGATTACTTTTTACAGTGTATACCAGTTTCTTCTGGGAAGGCTTTCCACTAGAAGTAAGAACATTTGATTTCTCCAAAGAAATGTAATACTATCAAAGAAGTGTAATACGATGTCTCTATCAAACTATTGCAATACTGCTCTGTATATGTGCAACCCGGCACAGCAACATTGAATCAACCAATGAGTTTGAGGAAGTGTAATAAAAAAATAAATAAAAACATTTTCAGTTCTTTCCCACTAATTCCAGAGAAATCCCATCAATTTCTAAACTTTCCCCAAACATGGTTTGCATTTTGTGTTAAATTTAGTTCAGTCACGGCCATGTAAATTGGCAGTCTCCATATACTCAAAAGGGTTAAAAGCAACGAAGAGCAACATTAATCTGTGATTCACTTAAATTCCTATAGTTTTTGTCATATTAAAATAGTTCTTAATATAATGCATTTTACGAATAAGACAGAACACTTCTTGAATTTGATACTATTTTTGAAATAATGTAACATAAAAAATATCATATCGTTGTGTTTACTGATAACAATCTACACTTGTATGTATTGTATTTGAATACTGGGTATTTGTAATTGAATGCTGTAAATAAGCACTATAACAGTAATGTCTTCAGTGAACCCTGTAGAGGAAAATCTTGTTATGAGCTAAATTTATATACTTACCGGTTACATGCAAAAGAGAGAAAAATAGGGACAAAGCATAAAAAGCGGTAAATTGCTGTTGCTTCACATTACTCAACAGTTATGATGTTATACTTTCCTATTTGAGACAGGTAACATACAGGTCTAGCAGCAATTTAGTAAAAGTACTAAAGTTATTACTCTATTGTGCATTGTGTGTTAAGTATTTTCATATGTAGAGCCTATTTGTTGATCGTATGTTTCACCTAAGCTCTGACATCTACAAGAAACGAGGTACCATTCGCTGTGATTTAATCAAGCACCTTGTTCTTTTGCTTGCTGTTATTCCGCAGGATGTTAACATTAGAAGTGATGAATGTTTCTAACGTTTGCCTCAGTAAGATTAGCGGCGTCTCTTTCATCTGTGGAAATTCTGAGAGCTGTTTTCGAGCAAGCAGTTCAAAATGTCTCGGCTTTGAAGCGAGCGCTTTGAAAGAGAATTCATTCTGCATCCTCAAGGTCTGAGGAGTATGTCTGTAACAGTGCTGTTAAAATGCTGAGAAAGCCTGAGGATGAGCATGCTGGGGTTGGACATGGGTCAGCAAATTGTTTGTTTTAATATACTTGCATTTTAGTGATATTGTAATAAGATGTGGTTCTGTGTTTGTTAGTGGTGTTTCATAAGAAAAAACATCTGTAGTTGATCGGAACCTCTTAATTAATTACTGATGGTGGAAATGGGGATTTTCAATGCCACTATTTTGTGAAGCTCAACAATCTTTTTCTGCACATCAGAACTATATTCTTTGGTTTTACTCCTTGTCAAGTCAAGTCAAGTCATGTGTGGACATGCAGTGGAACAAAATACCGTGTCTCGCAGGACCACAGTGCTACATAAATAAACATAAATATAAACTTACAACACTAGACGTAAGAGCAATTTTTAAACATATACAGTACATAACTAACTTACTGAAAGTGGTAATCTAGCTTGGTGGAAATGGGGATTTTCAATGCCACTATTTTGTGAAGCTCAACAATCTTTTTCTGCACATCAGAACTATATTCTTTGGTTTTACTCCTTGTCAAGTCAAGTCAAGTCATGTGTGGACATGCAGTGGAACAAAATACCGTGTCTCGCAGGACCACAGTGCTACATAAATAAACATAAATATAAACTTACAACACTAGACGTAAGAGCAATTTTTAAACATATACAGTACATAACTAACTTACTGAAAGAGGTAATCTAACTCTACATATACTATAAATAGTTGACTATACATATACATAACCTAAGACAGACTATACAAGTACTTTACATAATAACTGTGCATGATATTGTGCAAAAGAGGTATTTAAGGTTAAAGTCACCATGAAATCAAAATTGAAAATTCTTATTTTTAATGGAATACCATAGTGTTTATTATAAATAATTTATCCGTGCATAATTTTTTTTTAATTCATGTGCCCTCGTAATCTTTAATCAAAAACGTTAACCTCCCCTCCCCTCAAAACGTCTCCTCTACTCTTCCGGTCACGAGCTATGGCGCAAGGCTCGGAGCTAGTGACGTGAGGGGTAAACGCTGGGATAAACGACAGAAAAGCTGAAGCTGATGTTTCACTTTATAGAACTGACACCAGTCATGAGGGAGTACTTTACCCTTAAACATTGAAAAGATATTAGGATATTACGACAACATTACTCTTAGGACATGGCAACATTTTTTTTCATGAATATGACTTAACCTGATCTCTCTCTCTCTCTCTCTCTCTCTCTCTCTCTCACTGTTTAGGCATGTTTTGTGCCGTTGATCGTCGTCGTCATCCTTAATAAATAAAACATTTATTCATGCTTGGGTGTTGGCGGTGAATCCAGTGTAGAGAAATCCCCCATCACTAACTGCAAACTGGCATTCAGATCTGCCTCCATTTTGTTAGCAACGCCCCAGCTTCCAACGATCCAATAAATTCCCGAAGGACGAAATCAAGTCCCGCCCTCTCATTTCAGATGCCGTTTCACTCGGATATACGTCACAGTAGAGAAGAAAAGACAATCGCAGCTTCCATTTCATGCCGACTTTAAGAAGCAAATAGTGCAATATGAATTGTGGTGCATTCACAAGTAAACATTTGTTAAGTTCTTATTAAGTTCTTGTAACATGGAGTGTTTATAACACCAATCCAATAAATTCCCGAAGGACGAAATCAAGTCCCGCCCTCTCATTTCAGATGCCGTTTCACTCGGATATACGTCACAGTAGAGAAGAAAAGACAATCGCAGCTTCCATTTCATGTCGACTTTAAGAAGCAAATAGTGCAATATGAATTGTGGTGCATTCACAAGTAAACATTTGTTAAGTTCTTATTAAGTTCTTGTAACATGGAGTGTTTATAACACCAGGAGGGATGGGTGGGGTTCTTCACGATACTGGTGGCTTTACTGGAGCATCGTGCACGGAAAATATCCAGAATGGAGGGGAGAGGGGCACCAATGATCTTTGCAGCTGGGTTCACTGTCTGCTGTAGGGTCTTGCGGTCAGCAGCACTGCAGTTCCCGAACCAGACAGTGATAAAGCTGGTCAGCACACTCTCAATGGTGCCCCTGTAGTGAGGATGGGAGGAGGAAGACTTGCTCTTTTAAGTCGGTGCAGGAAGTGGAGCCACTGTTGTGCCTTCTTGGAGAGTGATGTAGTGTTGGTGGTCCAGGTGAGGTCTTCTGTTATGTGCACTCCAAGGAATTTTGTGCTGCTGACTCTCTCCACAATCGAGCTGTTGATGGTCAGTGGGGGGTGGTAAACAGAGTTCCTCCTGAAGTTCATCAGAACCTCCGTTGTCTTACTCACATTGAGGGACAGGTTGTTTGCACCACACCATTCAACCAGTTGTGCCACTTCCTCTCTGTAGGGTGTTTCATCATTGTTGCTGATGAGACCTACCACAGTTGTGTCATCAGCAAACTTGATGATGTGGTTGGAGCTGAACTTGGCAGTGCAGTCGTGGTTAAGCAGCGTGAAGAGCAGCGGGCTGAGCACACAGCCCTGTGGGGCACCTGTGTTCAGTGTGGTAGTGCTGGAGGTGTTGCAGCCTACACGGACTGACTGAGGTCATCCAGTTAGAAAGTTCAGGATCCAATTACAGAGGGAGGTGTTTAGGCCCAGCAAAGCACTTCATCATGATTGGAGTCAGCACTATGGGACGGTAGTCATTTAGACAGGACACAGATTATTTATTTGGTACCGGTATGATTGTTGTGGATTTGAGACGATGTGGGGATGACTGCCTGGCTCAGCGAGGTGTTGAAGATATCTGTTAGGACATGTGCAGCACAGTCTCTCAGTACACGGCCAGGTATGTTGTCAGGACCCGCAGCCTTTCATGGGTTAATCCTAGATAGGGTCTCCCTTACGTCGGCTGGAGACAGACAGAGCGCCTGGTCGTTGGGAGGTGTGGGCAGTTTTTGTCCAGGTGTGTCATTCTGCATTTCAAACCATGAATAAAAGTGGTTGAGTACATCTGGGAGGGATGTGTCATCATCACAGGCCTGTGGCAGGGGTTTGTAGTCAGGGATGGTCTGAATGGCTGGCCACAGGCTCTGTGTGTCTCTGCTGTCTGTGAAGTGATTATTGATTTTTTGTGTATATGACCGTTTCACATTCTTGATGCCACAGGACAGATTGGCTCTTGCTGTTTTGAGGGCTGCTTTATCTCCTGATCTGAATGTGTCATTTCGGGTCTTTAGCAGCCCACAAACCTCTGCTGTCATCCACGGCTTCTGGTTTGCACATGTGATGGATGATTAAGGGAATTTGACCTTTGTGTTCCTCATATTTATAATCCTGTGAAACAGGAAGTCAGCGCTTGATAATTTCATGCTCCCAGTCACCCTGGTGTGCCAAAAAATTTAAATATGAATGAGAATATACTTCAGAGACATTTTACTCATAATAATTTTTAGGTGTGCCTATAATTGTGGCCAACATGCTTTGGAGAAAAATATTTATTTCATCATGAGACTTTCTCCCCACTTTCAATTGTTTTACTGATGAAAGATCAAAAAGATCAACGATGCAGTTTTTTTTTTCACAGCCGCCTTTGCTCATATTTACCAAGAGTGCCAATATTAGTGGAGGGTACTGTATTTCTCCTAAGGAAATTTGGAGGAAGCATCTGAGACACTGTTGATGCTAAATTGAGAGCTATATGAAAATTATCATCAAGTCTCCTGAGCTTATGAAAATCAAACTCTGAGCAATATATATATATATATATATATATATATATTTTCTATGGCTATGGCTACATTCACACAGTGGAAGAATACAGTTGTCAGTCATGTTTTAGAGTGCTAAATATGGTTATGTCACACACAGTTTGATTGCAATGACAACTATATTCTATAACCAAACTGACCTTCAATTTTCAGGACTCACATCTGCAATTTTCAGCGTGAGTTCAGTCAACCTGAGTTGTCAAACTGTCATACAGTCAGTCACTCACGCTGCACTCCACAAATGCTTAATGCGTATGTGTTGTATGTTTTCATGTGCGGTCTGGGATAAAAATACTCTCTGAGATGTGTCTTCCCAAGGTTTCATATCTAGTCACTGTTTTTCTTTAGTACTGCTTTCATCAGTTTTGTAGTCCGGGCTGCAATCTAAAGCAGCTGAAAGATTAAAGTGTTCATGGATTTTTTTTTTATATCTTCCTTGGGGTTTACTCTTATAATGTTAATAAAGTTTTTTGCTCAAAAATAAATATGTAGAAAAATGCATATTTCCAACCCTTATTCTGACCCTCTGAAATGACCTGTTTTGAGAGGCAGGTCCTTTAAAGGTTTACCCAAAAATGAGAGATAGCAAAACAAAAAGCCGGTCATGAATTAGAAGCACAAAATGAAGATTTGTGAAGAAAAATGTAGGAGGATTTCGATATAAGCCAAGAAGAGACTGGTTTTTCTTTGGTAAAGTAAGGAAACTTTGCTTCCTTTGCTCCTGTGAACAAACTCGCGAGACTAGCATATCTCACAGGTGCAACGTATATGTCCTACATCATCTGCCGGAACGGCTTGCACTTAAGTCAGCAGAAGTGAGAAAAAAAGTGTTCATAACATTTCAAATATGGATATTTTTCTTACATTTTTGTAAGCAAATGTTTGTGCCCGGGTGACCTCAGATCCAAAACGAGCATTTTTGGAGCTTAAATGCTTTGTTTATAACGTGGAGGACGTTTTAAGTTACGAAACTTGCAGAATGCTTTAATGGTACAAAGACCTTCACACGGTCACAGTGAACATCAACATCAACAAACACAGTATAAAATAAAGGAAACACTTTATTTTAAGGTCCAATTCTCACTATTTACGTACTAGCATTCATATTACTAACATGGCTGTTTTTTAATACTTATAAAGCAGCATTAATGCCTTATAATGCACGACCATATTTTAGATCCCTTAATCCAACCCATTCCTAAACTTAACTTCCTTACTAACTATTAATACGCAGCAAGTTAGGAGTTTAATAAGGCAGAAGTCATATTTAATAGTTAATATGAGAACCGAACCTTCAAATAAAGTGTAACAAAAAATGAATAAATAGACATTGTTTTAAGGGGTTAGGGGGCATATTTAGAGAGCAGAATGTAATAGAGACATAAGGTTGACTATCTTGACTTGAGTCTATAGAAACCACCAAGTTCTGTAAATGTAAAAATGTATAGTTTCTTGCTCCTTGCTTTTGTTACAGTGCAGCACCAGTGGCCTGACAGGAGGCATTGATGTGTGGGTGTTAAACTTGCTCGGCTGTGCAACAATTTGATTTTATATCACTGTGTCTCTTGGCAGAGAGTATTTGACCTTTGAGATGGTTGTCGTAGCAACAGGTAAACTTTCAAACCTCCTCACTGCCCTTGATGCACTTCGTCTTCGGAGGGAGTGCTTTAAATCAATAGAGAGAAGCACTGCTGTAATCACGTCCACAGTTACTTGTGCTTTTGATTTGGAGCCTACGAGCTTTTGAAAATATCGTGAAAGGAATGCCAGTCCACTGTGCTGTTTTGTTTTGTGACAAACATTGACAAGGGATGGTGATAGTGAGATGAATAAAAGTGGAAAAGGCCAACAAACAAACCGACATGCTCTAATATTTCAAATATGGAAGAATATGAACTTGCAGATGCATTCAAGGATAACACATAAGAGCAAGTGAACTGCAAACTGCCTTTTGCTTTTCTCCTGACCAAGAGGCAAGCATGAGTGGAGGAACATATAGTTCTCACATGCTTTTCAAGAGTCTTTGGACTAAATGTCTTTCTTTATACCATGAAAACAGTGCTGACTGGCATCTTGTGTAGCACATTATGTTATTCCTGCACCATGTTTGACTAGAACAGCAATCTAATCCTGAACTTCAGTGAAACAAAAGAGATTATTATTATGAAGAAAAATAGGGAAACACCAATCACTGCTCATGTACTATATATATGTTCCTCATTTGACACATCCAATTGAATTGGCTGAGCGCTCTACATGAGCTGTTGAGTTAAATGAGGCATGTTAGAGAGGCAGTCCAAATGTGTTGTGGGACTGAATTCTCTCCATAACTTTATAGAGTGCACTATTTAGGGTGGCAGCCAATAGTGTGCACAAAACCATAGTAAAGATTATCCAGTGCGTTCATTCAATACCCAATACTCAACGATTAGAGAATACCCAAAATGCAGTGTGTAGGTCTCACGAAATTGTGTATGTGACAAAATAGTGAATGTGACAGCTTCGCAGCCCTCTCCAGTTCATGGTTCATCAGTGTCCGAATTCTTCAGAAACCACTGGTGTGTGTGTGTGTGTACCTGTCTTTCTCAGACTCATGGGGACTCATGTCACGGTGGGGACCTAAATTGAGGTCCCCACTGGTAAACAAGCTAATAAATCACACAGAATGAAGTTTTTTGAAAATCTAAAAATGCACAACGTTTCCTGTAAAATGTAGGTGTAGGGTTGGTGTAGGGTAATAGAATAAACGGTGTGCACAGTAGAAAAACCATTAAGCCTATGGAGAGTCCCCACAAGGATAGCAAACCAGACATGTGTGTGTGCGTGCGTGTGTGTGTGTGTGTGTGTGTGATAAACTACGTTACACAGAAGCATTTGATGACTGCAGTGTGTTTTGCTTTTCAGACTATCGCACCATAAGCACCATTTTTAATTTATATATTTATTTATTTTTAATGAGACCTTGTCATACTAAAACAGTTCATCTTCTGGGCCGAGTTGCAGTACACCCCTTTGAAAATCCTTTGTTATAATTGTGAGGGGAATCATGGTGTTTCTATATGCTCTGACTCAAACAAATACAATTGTTCATCATGCAGTTTTCAGTACAGTTCTATGTGTCATGGTGGGGCATACTTTTAAAAGTAATGCATTACATTATTGCATTACTCCTAAAAGTAGCTAACTGTGTTACTTTAGTGTTTCTGTTACTTTTGCATTACTTTTTCCAATCTGGCCTAGGCTTTCTTGTCTGTTTTTCATATAAAAAGTTATATTTTTGCTAAATGTAAAAGCCCTTTCACACCAAAAGTGAAATGAATAAGCCTCAGGCTGAAGGAAATGCAGATTCAAAAATCTGAAATGCCATTCTGGACTGCATGAAGACGCAAGAAAAACATGTTATGTTTAAAGTCATTTTTGCTTATTAGTATGGTTGAATTGGATCATTGAAGGTCAGCATGTTGGTTAATGAAATGGGAATACATAAAGGGTATTTTTTTAATTTCATTGTTTAATTCATTTGGAGGAATACTGAATCTGTTTTTGTGCAGGTGAGATGAGTAAATACATGTTCATATTTAGTCTAGATCTACAGTAACATCATGTTCACACTGCGCACACAACACCTCTGCACTTACTCCCAATTTCTCTCAACATGGCAACACAAGAGCTGTCAGCCAATTCATAGGAAAACAAAGTAACTGGTGTTATTTATTTGAAATAGTAATAGAGATATGTTCTTGTAACTTAATTTCCTATCTATATTTTAAAAACAGTATGTCATGACCTCTCTAATAACATATGTTAAAGCGGTAAAGCTGGATCTCCACATTATAGCTAATGTGAAGAAGGACATCTTTTCAAGATGCCAAAGACCTACGGCAGCTCACCTGTTTCTTGGCTCTATCACACCTAATTCAGCACTTGCAGGTAAAGTCCCCATCCTCCAAACAGGGGGATCCGCCACACAGTAGGCCTGTAGCTGTATTTATTACTCCCAGGATGTTGTTCGTAATAAACAGTAACCAAATGAAATAAAATCGCCCTCCGCTTCACAAAATCAGGATCTGTGCAGATACAGCGAGTGCATGCTCCCTTCGGTTTTATATATGCCACCAATGTTGTGCTGTCCCATGTGACTAGAATGTGTTGGTTTCAAAAAAATGAACGAAGTGGCCAGAAATACCATGAATAAGGAAAATATCTGTCATGGTGGGGTCCATCAACACTTTGCCCTTAAACAATGACTCCCAGCCTTTGTGTGATGTGTCAGTCATTATCAGTTTCCTCATTAAAACAGTGACACTTTAGGATGCTGCTCGGTTGTTAATGAAAAACTACACAGCAACACATGATTAACACAATTTTAAAACTATAGTAACTACTAAGTACCATGCAACTCTGATTAATTAAGTAGTAAGTAATAGCGCTCATTTGAAAGCGGTAGTTGACTAATAGGGTCACCTAATATAAAGTGGGACCACTAATAGCTAATCAGTATACAATTATACAAGTATACAGTATACAATTCAAACTATTAACAAGCTTCCTGTTTTGAGACCCAATGATGGAGAGCTTGCATGTAATTCAATGGGAATTCATTCAGGGATTGACTTTTCTGGAATAGATACTGTACATATAGTTACAGTGAGAATTGGTCCCTATACTAAAGTGTTACTATTGTGTAATACATGTAACACATCAAACATGACAAACAAGCTACGTAAAATACATATTTTAATTTCATGTTTTAAAAACTCCAAAGAGACACATTTAAGTGCATAACAGTGAGTAAATACATGAACTGTTTGTACGTTTACTATACAGAATGCATGATTTTATAACTTTAGTCAAAATAATGTCATAAAACATGTCACTTTTGAAAGACAAGATCTCAACATGGGGACAGGAGAGCTGTCAATCAATAAATTGGAAAAAAAGTTTGAAAATTTTGAAAATGTAACTCAGATATTCTCTTGTAAATTAAAAAGTAATGCGTTAATTTACTAGTTACTTGAAAAAAGTAATCTGATTACGTAAATTGCATTACTTTTAATGCGTTACGCCCAACACTGGACATGGATACTTTTGAGTAACAATGTGCATTAAAGTAATACCAAAGTTTTTACAATATGTACAATACTACTAATCTACTTTACAGTTGAATAATTGTTCATTGAAAGCATATTTATGCTTGTTTTAGTTTGCATAGATTGTCCACTTTGAAAAAAAAAGTGTGTAAGCCTTTTAATTGAATGAAAGGGACACACTGTTCTCGACATCTACATCATTAAGGTGAGAAAGAGGGATGAAAGCAGTCAGTGCAATGAAAAGAAATGTTTCACTATCATTTTGTTCCCCAGTTTGATGAAAGTCAAGTTAATAGATCTGCTTTATAATAATTTTTAGGGGCTTTGCCGGATCATTTTTACTGGGGCATGAGCTCCAGTAAAATACTGCTGTGCCCCAGTAAATTAGTACTGATAAATCCTTATCTGTTAATAGAGATGATCATATGCATATCACCTGAGCAACATTTTCACTGACAATATTTCTGCAGTCATGTTGTGTGTTTTCTGTCAGCTGTGAAGAATGCCAGATTCCCAAATAAATCACTCTTTTGATCTGATTGGCCAAACAGGCTTTCAAAATGTTCCAGTTTGATTCATTCAGACTTATGCACTGATTCGTTTGCAGTGAAAATAGTAGCAGGATACTTTATATGACAGAAAACAATAAGAGCGCCTGAGGGGGGAGATCTGCAATGATCATCTACATCCTCTACAATGCAATTTAGGAAACAAAACTTCTACATGTGTTTTATTGTTTGTCAGTGATGGATCAGATCTTTATCATTCCTGTGACTTGTGAATGACACTTTGTTGCAGGTAAAGACAATGTATCTCCATATATATCCATAACACGATAATCCATATATATATGCTTAGATATCTATGTTTTATTTATATTCTTATTTAACTAAACAAACAAGAGCAACTCACCATCATGTAACAATACTAAAACAAACACTAAAACAACCAGCAATGGGTTTCCTGGGACAGGCCACTATGAAGTGTCACCATCAACTCTCAAATAGGCTCAGGTCCCAGGTGTTAGCAGTAATCAGCCTCTGCTCTCATCCAATCGCCAACTGTGCACAACAGAGGAAGGGAAAACAAGAAAGAAAATAGCAGGGGCTCATAACATAGTTTCAGCATTGAGCTAGTAAGTCATCCTAAAGATGGGACATTTAGTCCACGAGCACAGAGGTTTAAGGATTTTCTTTTCAGGGCTCCTGATTGCAAGTGGCTGCTTCATAAACCTTCATGCACTTTCTGATTTGCAGCATTGCATCTATTGCATCTTAAAACCCACAGTGCTGTTCTGTAGGGTTCACTATCATTTTGTTCCACAGTTTGATGAAAGTCAAGTTAATAGATCTGCTTTATAATCATTTTTTAGGGGCTTTGCCGGATAATTTTTACTGGGGCATGAGCTCCAGTAAAATATTGCTGTGCCCCAGTAAATTAGTACTGATAAATCCTTGTCTGTCAATACAGATGATCATATGCATATCCATACTGCAAACCCACAGTGCTGTTGTGTAGGGTTGTATAGACCACATAAGCTGATTTTGTCAAATATTCTATAAGAGGTTACTTGGAGAAGTCATAATTGAACTGATGTACAGTCTAATCTGAGGATGTGAACTACTGATGGAGTTGGTCTGTGTGTTGGCTTCTGTTGTGTCAATCATCTGTGAGGGAGGCAGTTTCTGGGTTCACACAGTTTTGACTGTTTGAGGATCAAAATGATTTGTGTTGTCTTAGAGCAAAATCAGAAGTCTTTGATGGTTTGTGACCAATGGTTGAGTAATTGCCTTTGTGGGTCCCGGTGAAATTCTGGCATCACCGTTGTTTAATGTGATTGAGAGATCCCATAGGCGAGTCCCATAGAGAAACCTTTATAATTAATGCATATAGTCTCATTATTATCAGGAGAGCGGGTGCTAAGTGGGATTTGTGAGGTTGACATTTGTTGGGCTTCTGCTTGATTAGATGTGAGTCTGCTGCCCACTTACTGCACTGGAGAGCAGACCTCTGCATCTATGGAAAGTTTGTAGATAAATAATATCTGCACAAATAATGGTATAAGAACTATATCTATTTCTAAATATTTTTACTGGATTTCCACTTAGAAATGATTGTATAATGCATATTAATGTAAACTGTATAATGCATATTTTGTGTATTGTTTTGTACATTATCTGTCATACAGGCAATATACACAAATAAACAATATAGACAAATAAATATACACACTGGCATTCAAAATGCTGTTCTTTTTTATTTATCAAAGAATCCTGAGAAACAAATAAATAAATAAATAAATGTTTCCGTCTCCACACACACACGCGCGGCAGCAGAACTGTTTTCAACATTGATAATAATCAGAAATGTTTCTTGAGCAGCAAATTAGCATAATAATGATTTCTGAAGGATCATGTGACACTGAAGACTGGAGTTATGATGCTGAAAATTCAGCTTTGTTCACAGATATAAATTACATATTAAAATAAAATAAGAATTTATTTTAAATTGTAATATTTGTAGTATTACCATTTTTTTATACTTTTGATCAAATAAATAGGAACTTGCTACTGCCAATGCATATGTCGATACAGTGCCATGAGTATTTAAGACATACTGCTGCTGCACAAATAGCATATAAAATAACCCCTCAACAAAGCTGGAAGAAGAAAACAAAACAATTAAATATTTATGATGCTACTATACGATGATATGCTTAAAATCATCCCTACGAGGCAGAAGGAATATAAAAGATAAAACCCCCTAGAACAATCAGATCTATTTTGCCAAGACATATGTACTGCTGCTGCTCCAGAGAGCCGTGAGACCGTGTGTTTGCTATCTATGTGAGCCTGGGCCGGCTTTGCCGAATGGCTTAATGCAAGTGAACTATTGCTGTGTGTACCTGATCGGTTGACCAGATAGCTTAAACTAGTGACCTGAGTTAAATGTGTTTCTGGGCTAATGGAGCCCAGATAAGTTAACTAGTGGCTTAGCAATGTGAACCTGTGTGCTGTACTCTTAGGTTTATTTATCTAATGACCTAAATAACTATGTGTGTCTGAGCCAATAGCTCAAACTTACCTAGGTAGGAACACGCACTGTGTGTGTCATTAACAAACAGGAATCACACTGTAGGCTGCTAGATGAAGTAACCCCCAGCAACCACCTGACTCAGGCTCGGGCGGCCTGAGCAAATAGTTTTAAATTTGTCATTCAAGAGTTGTATTTTTTTTCTCTCTCACTCCATTAACGTTCAACAACGTTACTGCAATGGAAATACTTACCTTTCAATTAATCTAACAACATATTTGGCAATAGAATAAATCACTGTACCCCCTGTAGTTGTGGTGTCATATGCCCAGAACTAAATCTGCCTCAAAAGCAGCTGCTCATTTATTTTGATAATTTAAAATATTTATATTGCATATTAAGAACAATAATGTTTGTATTGTATGAACACATCATTGATAAATGCATGGCTCATTCCAAGATGGTCTTGAGCAAGACACTACAATGACTATTTAAATGCAGCGGTCTGCTTTTATATGAATTGTGTCCAAATTAAAATTTGCAACATAGAAATGCTGTGCATGTTGTTGCTGAGAAAAATTTAGATGACTGAATACCTATGCAAGCTGCTGCTACTGCACAAGAGACTGGACTGCTGAGAGCTCCATTAATTAGGCATATGAGTAGCTAGGCGAATGCCTATTTTACTCTAACACGGTGTCTATGCCAGACACGAGCAGCACAACATGAAAAAGTCAATAGACCCGTTATGATAGGTAAAGCTGTCCGCAATGTATGCAGTGTGAAACGGCCAATGCAACAAAACTTCTGCTGCTGCTGCTGTGTTGAAGTACATGCTGTTGCTGTAAATTTTGCTGAGAAAAATTTAGATGACTGAATACCTATGCAAGCTGCTGCTACTGCACAAGAGACTGGACTGCTGAGAGCTCCATTAATTAGGCATATGAGTAGCTAGGCGAATGCCTATTTTACTCTAACACGGTGTCTACGCCAGACACGAGCAGCACAACATGAAAAAGTCAATAGACCCGTTATGATAGGTAAAGCTGTCCGCAATGTATGCAGTGCGATACGGCCAATGCAACAAAACTTCTGCTGCTGCTGCTGTGTTGAAGTACATGCTGTTGCTGTAAATGATATTCACAATGTTGTAGTAGGAATTTACTGTGCGAGCTGTTGCGGTTGTAATATTTAATCAGAATTTGCAAAGCATAATCTACTGCTGCTGCACGAAACCTGCTGTAAGCCCTGTTGAATAATCAAAGTAATAAATGCCTATTGCACTTTAAATAATTAATTTACCATCCATGGGTTATCACTAAAATGTCAGGCAACTAAAGCGCTTTCTGCTGCCGCTGCTATATTAGCAACAATAATAATATGACTTGCTATGCATGCTGCTGCTAATATAATTTCTAACCTTGCATCTGAATTTGCTATGCATGCTATAAAATTAGCTAACATTGTGATCTGAATAGCTATGCATACTGCTGCACAAAAGTACTTAGAACTGCCCCTTTATTAAATAACCAAACACAACCAATTAATGCTTATTTCACTTTGAAGAGTTCCATGAACCCTGTTGAATTGAATAGCAAAGTAATAAAATGCCTATTTCACCTAAAAAGTTCACTACCCTCCAAGCGTTATCTTATCACTGAAATTAATGCAACTAAATGTACTTCTGCTGTCGCTGCTATATTAGCAACAATGATAATTGGATTGCCATGCAGACTGCTGCTAATACTTCTAACATTGCATCTGAATTTTTTTATGCGTGCTGCTGCTATTAAAATTCACTAAACTAGCGATCTGAATACCTATGCATACTGCTGCACAAAGGTACTTAGAACTGCCCCTTTATTAAATAACCAAACACAACCAATTAATGCTTATTTCACTTTGAAGAGTTCCATGAACCCTGTTGAATTGAATAGCAAAGTAATAAAATGCCTATTTCACCTAAAAAGTTCACTACCCTCCAAGCGTTATCTTATCACTGAAATTAATGCAACTAAATGTACTTCTGCTGTCGCTGCTATATTAGCAACAATGATAATTGGATTGCCATGCAGACTGCTGCTAATACTTCTAACATTGCATCTGAATTTTTTTATGCGTGCTGCTGCTATTAAAATTCACTAAACTAGCGATCTGAATACCTATGCATACTGCTGCTACAGCTGCACGAAAGTACTTAGAATTGCTATAAGCGTCTTTATTAACAAGCAAACGCAATCAAATAATGCCTATTTCGCTTTGAAGAGTTCACAAAATCTACTGTAAGCCCTGTTAAATAAGCAAAGAAATAAAATGCCTATTTCACTTTAAAGAGTTACTTACCCCATGCGTTATCACTGAAATTTCAAGCAACTATTAAGAACAACTATTATAACTTTCTGCTGCCGCTGCTATATTAGCAACAATAATTTGACTTCCTGCTGCTAATATTATTTCTAACATTGCATATGAATTTGCTATGCATGCTGCTGCTATTAAATTAGCTACATGTGACCTGAATACTATGCATACTGCTGCTACAGCTGCACAAAGCTACTTAGAATTGCTATGAGCCCCTTGCAAACAAAATGCAAATTATGCCTATTCGCTTGAATTCACATACCATCCATTTTTTGTCACTGAAACTTCAGCAATTGTAAGTTGCTTTGGATAAAAGCATCTACAAAATGAATAAATGTAAATATAAACTACGGTCTACCTACTGCTGCCGCAACTAAACGCATAATTTGATTTGCTATGCATACTGCTATTAATAATTCGCTAATAACGCAATCTGAAATTCTATGGATACTGCTGCTACACTCCATGAAAGTACTGGAATTGCTGTAGCCCATCCATGCATTATCGCTGAAATTTCAAGCAACTAAAGTAATTTCTGCTGCCCCTGCTATATTAGCAATAATAATTGGTTGCTATGCAAACTGCTGCTAATATTATTTCTAAAATTGCATCTGAATTTGCTATGCCAGTCTGCTGCTATTAAATTCGCTAAAAATTGTGATCTGAATAGCTATGCATACTGCTGCTACAGCTGCACAAAAGTACTTAGAATTACGATAAGCGTCTTTATTAAACAATGAAACGCAAACAAATAATGCCTATTTCACTATAAAGTGTTCACAAAATCTCTGTACGTCCTGTTAGATAAACGAAGTAATAAAAGCCTATTTCAATTTTAAAGAGTTACGTACCCCATGTGTTATCACTGAAATGTTATGCAACCAGATTTCTGCTGCCGCTGCTATCACTCCTGTAAAAAAAAATAATCGGTAGTCCCTCCATCACTTCAGTATGAAGTGAACATGCTCCACTAAGTGTTAAATCAACTGTGGCTTTTTTTTCCCTGCTCATTTATGATGGAAATGTATCTATACAGAACCAAACGTCCAAGAATAAACACAAGAGGGCAATGGTCTAGGCTAAATCAATCTAATGAACAAATATTATCTGTCTTTATTTATTTATTTGTTTATTTATTTATTTTATTGTAATATATTTGTGAGCTTTATGCCTAGATATCATATAACATGCTATTAATTATAAATAGCATGTAGTGTTTTGGATTTAGATGCAGTTTATTTGCAAACAGAATACAACTAGCCATATTACCTTCACCAGGATATGATTTGCAGCTACATTTTTATGCTTGTGCTCTGTGCTGGTAAGAAGTAATGAGTGTGATAACTAGCCCTGGTCTCCACTGTGTACTAGTTTGTTAATGAGATACCTGTAGACATAAATCACAAGTCTCTTAACACTAGCTTTAAGTAATAAAGGTCAATTACCAATGTATAATCATCTGTTCTAGGAAACAGGCGAGAGGTGTATTTAGTCAGAATGACTTTGTGTTACACACAAACAATTTGTCCTCCTATACAGTTCCATTACGTGGCTCATTAAACATTGTGTTTGAGCTGCCTATCACAATCGACAGAGGATCATTCGGGACCATTTCAGGTATGTAGAGAGCGTAAGGCAACCTGAGTTTGTACGTGATGGAATTTGTGGTTAATATTCTTCCCCTTAAGAGTATTGCTCAGTGTAAAGACACATTAGCAGTGTGTTAATGAAGTACTAGTGAGGAAAACTCTCATGATCATCCTCATTATTTCCATCCTCTCTGAATGACTGACAGCAGGATGTTAAGAGTGAAAATAACACATGCAGAGCTGATTTCCATAGTTACAAATTAATTTGACCTTGTGTTGCTTCACTCCTTCTCATGCATACACGCAGTGTTTTAATACCCTGTGGAACAATCAATACTCTGTGCAAATGCTGCAGAAATCACTTCATACTGTCTCTCATTGTCTAAATATACTCACATAACAGTTTTATACAAGTAGCTGATCCATGTAATTTAGTAAAATAACCCTCACATCTAATAAAATGCTTCTCTCCATCTCTCATGAAATATCTCTCAAGTAATGCCGTTTGGTGCGGCGCTGCGCCTTCTCATTCCAGTCATAAACACACGCAGGTTGCTTTGTGCAAGTGGCTAATTAAAGCCATATTCTTCCTCTTAACTTTGTGGAGGGGAGCCAATCAAAACAATTGGCAATTAACACAGGGATAAAAAGTTATCTGTAAACATAGACTCTAATTCATTATGCTCTGAAATAGCAATTAAGTCTCAAACACAATGAACCCAACCAGAGTGCCGCAGTAAGTCATCTGATGGAGTTTATTTGAAGGGATCGTAACCTCATGTTCAACACAGCACTTATTTATCCAGCTACTTTCCTGACATCATTCAGTTCATTTTAATTTACAGAAACAATGAGAAGACAACAGGGGGAGGGTGAAACCATCTGTCCAGTTTTAGGGCGGACAATAGGGTTTTGAAATACGCATGTTAAGATCATCACTATTTTATACTTAATCAATGGTGCTTTTGTTAACATTAATTAACTACATTAGTAAACTAACAATGAAAAATACTTCTAAAGTATTTTTTAATCTTAGTTTATGTTGATTCCAACATTTACTAATACATTATTAAAAACAAAAGTTGTATCTATAAATATTATTTCATGGACCTGAGCTAACTAGCAATGAACAGTTGTATTTTTATTAACTACCATTAGCAAAACAAAATTATAAATACTGTAACAAATGTATTGCTTGTTGTTAGTTAATGTTAGTTAATGCATTAAATATAATTAACAAATGGAACCTTATTCTAAAGAGTTACAGAATAAATGTTAAAATAAGTTAAAGTACATTATATATGACATACAATTTAGACACATTATTGTCAATATTGACTGTTTTACGTTATTCTGCCAACAAAACAGTAGAACTATTGCACATCTGATCAACACAGTGGTGTTTCATTCATGAATGATTCAATGTGTTTAATTGGGAGAGTCAATTATTCATTGACTCATTTGTACAGACATTCACTTGCTTTGATACTGAAAGAATCTGACATTTTGAATGACTCAGCTGAATGAATGAATCAGTGACTAAGACAGTGACTTGCCACTACCTATTGGCTTTTTCTAACATTTCATATTTCTATATTAGTGCTGTAAATCGATTAAAAATAACTAATTAATCACACATTTTTCGAAAATTATTCGCAATTAATTGCGATTAATCACGATTAAATGCGATTAATCCATTAAACTAAAGTTTTTAAATATACTTTTATATTGCAATAATTTCACATTCAATCTCCAAATTAATGTAGAAACAACATAAAGCCAGTATATTTTTTAAATTTGTTTAATGGCATCTTTTTTATGACTGAAGGCGAGTATCACTGATGCCAATACTACTGATGTCTCCAGGAAATGTTTCCTAATATTTAACCACTGACTACAGTCATTCAACATTAAAGTATAATTGAGAGCTACCAATTTTAACATTTATTAAACTTTAAAAAATAACAACTTCTAATTTAAGTGAACCTAAAACAATCTTCAGATAAACCCAGTATAATAAATGTTATATTTACCTGTGCCCTTCAGCAAGTAAGAAATATAAAAAAAAGTTGAATAATGTTATCAAACACTAATTTCTAAATGAAATATAGATGAATCCTTAAAGCTACAAAAGTTATTGATTTCCTCTTTTTTCTTTTGTTCTTTGATGAACAGACATCCCAGCAGCTGGGTTATAAGGCTTTTTGGCACACGTGATCGTAGTTTCATTTGAGCTTTAATATGAAATTATACAGGCTACAGCGTGCGCTGCAGTATTTGTGAATGAATTAATGAATGATGCATTTATATAGCGCTTTATTGTGTATCGCTGTACACCCAAAGCGTTTAACAATCATGTTGGGGGGTCTCTCCTCAACCACCAGCAGTGTGCAGCATCCACCTGGATGATGTGACGGCAGCCACAGAACAACAGCGCCAGTGCGCTCACCACACACCAGCTACAGGTGGAGAGGAGAGAGAGTCATAGAGCCTATCAAGTGAATGGGGATTATTAGGAGGCCAACGTTGAATACTGATATTTGAAATCATTTAAAACATGAACAAAATAGTCGAAATGTGAAATTAAAACCGCCAGTAGGTGGCAGCAAGTGACTGTTAATGTGTGAGTCATTGAGATTCAACCGATTCGTTCAAACGACTGATTCATTCAGATACAAAGCATTTGACTGTGTTAATGAGTGAATCACTGAATCATTTATTCAACCGATTCGTTCAAAAAGCTGTAAACATTTAAACACCATTGCTCAGAGACGCAAAACAGTGCTGTGATCTATGTTTGGAACTATTTTCGTTAGCAAAATTGAGCAAAAACAAGCAATGTTATGTCTAAAATGTGAGTCAGTTATTGCTTATTTACTGAACTTGCATAAAATGATTATTAAATGTGTTCATGCTGATATCTGCAGAAAAACGGTACTCTTTGTGTGATATAGGCTGATATTTGCAGAAAAACGAAACTGCACTCTTTGTGTGATATAGATTAAGTTAACTATATTAAATTATATAAATATAAAAAGCATAAAGAAGCATTTTTGCCATCTACAATTTCGAATGCCTTGAATTCATTTTGAGTTTTAATAGACTAATAAATCAATGTATGCGCACTCTGTGGGTGATATAGCCTACTTGATAATGTCAGATCGCACATCATTACAACAACACTTACCATATTATCGCAGACGATGCTGTATCGCACACCCCAGACTCGACTTGAGTGGAAAATGAATCATCCGCGGTTGTGCGCGCACTTGTTTGCACACGAGGTGTTTTTAGGAGTGTTTTAAGTAACTTGCAGACGCCAGACCACTGATCCGTCAAACCTGCTTTCCTGCAGTCCGTGTTCTTCTGACTTCTGACTATTTTGTAGTAAGTAACGAATATGCTTCGGGGAAATGTATCGGAGTAAAAGTATACATTTTAATTAGGAAATGTAGTGGAGTAAAAGTAAATGTTGCCTAAAATATAAAAACTCAAGTAAAGTACAGATACTCCCAAAAAATAGTTAAGTACATTACACCACTGCATATGGCCTGACAACATCTCATCTGACCGCAGTTCACTGATGTTTTTCTGAAGTTCCTCATCACCTGTACATTTTTTTTCTGCGCTTGTTTGACTAGCGCCCGTGCTGAGGCGAAGTGAAGTCTGAAAATTCTTCTATTCGATGTGCTTGTAAAGACGTTTATATGCAAATCTCATTAAGAAAAAAGACACAGAAGCAGCAAATTGTAAGTGTGTGGTGACCAACCCTAGCCCCGCCCCTGCGTTAACTGCATTACATATTTTGAACACCGTAAATCTGGAAAAATTAATCACCTGCATTCACGTGTTAATTTTGACAGCACTATTCTATATCCAATAAATGTTATGTATTTAAATTATTTGTGCAATTGTAAACTGTAATGTAAATACATTCATGGCATCTCTGAGCTGCATCAAACAGTCTGAATGGATTTTTTTGTTTATGCTGATTTAGTTTGATTGGTAACAGCATAGAATAAATGTAATAATTTATATATAAAAAAGAACACATTCATTTAGAAAGTTAGAAAGGTAAATAAAGA
>NW_015506568.1:118766-125229 GCF_001515645.1 Sinocyclocheilus grahami
TTAAGAGTGAAAATAACACATGCAGAGCTGATTTCCATAGTTACAAATTAATTTGACCTTGTGTTGCTTCACTCCTTCTCATGCACACACGCAGTGTTTTAATACCCTGTGGAACAATCAATACTCTGTGCAAATGCTGCAGAAATCACTTCATACTGTCTCTCATTGTCTAAATATACTCACATAACAGTTTTATACAAGTAGCTGGTCCATGTAATTTAGTAAAATAACCCTCACATCTAATAAAATGCTTCTCTCCATCTCTCATGAAATATCTCTCAAGTAATGCCGTTTGGTGCGGCGCTGCGCCTTCTCATTCCAGTCATAAACACACGCAGGTTGCTTTGTGCAAGTGGCTAATTAAAGCCATATTCTTCCTCTTAACTTTGTGGAGGGGAGCCAATCAAAACAATTGGCAATTAACACAGGGATAAAAAGTTATCTGTAAACATAGACTCTAATTCATTATGCTCTGAAATAGCAATTAAGTCTCAAACACAATGAACCCAACCAGAGTGCCGCAGTAAGTCATCTGATGGAGTTTATTTGAAGGGATCGTAACCTCATGTTCAACACAGCACTTATTTATCCAGCTACTTTCCTGACATCATTCAGTTCATTTTAATTTACAGAAACAATGAGAAGACAACAGGGGGAGGGTGAAACCATCTGTCCAGTTTTAGGGCGGACAATAGGGTTTTGAAATACGCATGTTAAGATCATCACTATTTTATACTTAATCAATGGTTCTTTTGTTAACATTAATTAACTACATTAGTAAACTAACAATGAAAAATACTTCTAAAGTATTTTTTAATCTTAGTTTATGTTGATTCCAACATTTACTAATACATTATTAAAAACAAAAGTTGTATCTATAAATATTATTTCATGGACCTGAGCTAACTAGCAATGAACAGTTGTATTTTTATTAACTACCATTAGCAAAACAAAATTATAAATACTGTAACAAATGTATTGCTTGTTGTTAGTTAATGTTAGTTAATGCATTAAATATAATTAACAAATGGAACCTTATTCTAAAGAGTTACAGAATAAATGTTAAAATAAGTTAAAGTACATTATATATGACATACAATTTAGACACATTATTGTCAATATTGACTGTTTTACGTTATTCTGCCAACAAAACAGTAGAACTATTGCACATCTGATCAACACAGTGGTGTTTCATTCATGAATGATTCAATGTGTTTAATTGGGAGAGTCAATTATTCATTGACTCATTTGTACAGACATTCACTTGCTTTGATACTGAAAGAATCTGACATTTTGAATGACTCAGCTGAATGAATGAATCAGTGACTAAGACAGTGACTTGCCACTACCTATTGGCTTTTTCTAACATTTCATATTTCTATATTAGTGCTGTAAATCGATTAAAAATAACTAATTAATCACACATTTTTCGAAAATTATTCGCAATTAATTGCGATTAATCACGATTAAATGCGATTAATCCATTAAACTAAAGTTTTTAAATATACTTTTATATTGCAATAATTTCACATTCAATCTCCAAATTAATGTAGAAACAACATAAAGCCAGTATATTTTTTAAATTTGTTTAATGGCATCTTTTTTATGACTGAAGGCGAGTATCACTGATGCCAATACTACTGATGTCTCCAGGAAATGTTTCCTAATATTTAACCACTGACTACAGTCATTCAACATTAAAGTATAATTGAGAGCTACCAATTTTAACATTTATTAAACTTTAAAAAATAACAACTTCTAATTTAAGTGAACCTAAAACAATCTTCAGATAAACCCAGTATAATAAATGTTATATTTACCTGTGCCCTTCAGCAAGTAAGAAATATAAAAAAAAGTTGAATAATGTTATCAAACACTAATTTCTAAATGAAATATAGATGAATCCTTAAAGCTACAAAAGTTATTGATTTCCTCTTTTTTCTTTTGTTCTTTGATGAACAGACATCCCAGCAGCTGGGTTATAAGGCTTTTTGGCACACGTGATCGTAGTTTCATTTGAGCTTTAATATGAAATTATACAGGCTACAGCGTGCGCTGCAGTATTTGTGAATGAATTAATGAATGATGCATTTATATAGCGCTTTATTGTGTATCGCTGTACACCCAAAGCGTTTAACAATCATGTTGGGGGGTCTCTCCTCAACCACCAGCAGTGTGCAGCATCCACCTGGATGATGTGACGGCAGCCACAGAACAACAGCGCCAGTGCGCTCACCACACACCAGCTACAGGTGGAGAGGAGAGAGAGTCATAGAGCCTATCAAGTGAATGGGGATTATTAGGAGGCCATGAAAACTTTGAATACTGATATTTGAAATAATTTAAAATGTGAAAAAATAGTCGAAATGTGAAATTAAACCGCCAGTAGGTGGCAGCAAGTGACTGTTAATGTGTGAGTCATTGAGATTCAACCGATTCGTTCAAACGACTGATTCATTCAGATACAAAGCATTTGACTGTGTTAATGAGTGAATCACTGAATCATTTATTCAACCGATTCATTCAAAAAAACACCGTCCATTGCTCAGAGACGCAAAACAGTGCTGTGATCTTTGTTTGGAACTATTTTCGTTAGCAAAATTGAGCAAAAACAAGCAATGTTATGTCTAAAATGTGAGTCAGTTATTGCTTATTTACTGAACTTGCATAAAATGATTATTAAATGTGTTCATGCTGATATCTGCAGAAAAACGGTACTCTTTGTGTGATATAGATTAAGTTAACTATATTAAATTATATAAATATAAAAAGCATACAGAAGCATTTTTGCCATCTACAGTTTCGAATGCCTTGAATTAATTTCTAATTAATTTTAATAGACTAATAAATCAATGTGTGCGCACTCTGTGGGTGATATAGCCTACTTGATAATGTCAGATCGCACATCATTACAACAACACTTACCATATTATCGCAGACGATGCTGTATCGCACACCCCAGACTCGACTTGAGTGGAAAATGAATCATCCGCGGTTGTGCGCGCACTTGTTTGCACACGAGGTGTTTTTAGGAGTGTTTTAAGTAACTTGCAGACGCCAGACCACTGATCCGTCAAACCTGCTTTCCTGCAGTCCGTGTTCTTCTGACTTCTGACTATTTTGTAGTAAGTAACGAATATGCTTCGGGGAAATGTATCGGAGTAAAAGTATACATTTTAATTAGGAAATGTAGTGGAGTAAAAGTAAATGTTGCCTAAAATATAAAAACTCAAGTAAAGTACAGATACTCCCAAAAAATACTTAAGTACATTACACCACTGCATATGGCCTGACAACATCTCATCTGACCGCAGTTCACTGATGTTTTTCTGAAGTTCCTCATCACCTGTACATTTTTTTTCTGCGCTTGTTTGACTAGCGCCCGTGCTGAGGCGAAGTGAAGTCTGAAAATTCTTCTATTCGATGTGTTTGTAAAGACGTTTATATGCAAATCTCATTAAGAAAAAAGACACAGAAGCAGCAAATTGTAAGTGTGTGGTGACCAACCCTAGCCCCGCCCCTGCGTTAACTGCATTACATATTTTTAACACCGTAAATCTGGAAAAATTAATCACCTGCATTCACGTGTTAATTTTGACAGCACTATTCTATATCCAATAAATGTTATGTATTTAAATTATTTGTGCAATTGTAAACTGTAATGTAAATACATTCATGGCATCTCTGAGCTGCAACAGTCTGAATGGATTTTTTTGTTTATGCTGATTTAGTTTGATTGGTAACAGCATAGAATAAATGTAATAATTTATATAAAAAAAAGAACACATTCATTTAGAAAGTTAGAAAGGTAAATAAAGAAGGGGGGAAGTATCGCTCCCTAATGGAAAAGTTCATTTCTGTCACTGCTTAGTTCACTTCACTGAAAGTTGCAGGAGTTTCCTCCTTTTTGATTTGTTATTGAAATGGCCACCCTAGGAGGAAGACAGAAAGAATGAACAGCAGAAAAAGAGAGGGAAGTATAATAGCTCAAAAAAGCTTTCTCAGCTCCTGCACCTGAGACGGAGATTGATCTACAGCGCTTTGGAGTCTGACAGTTAAACTATCAGAGAATCTTGGCATCTCAGAAAGAGAAGTGAACATTATCACTCTGAAAATGAAAATTGTCTACTTAATAAGTGTAGACTAAAGTGTAACACCTAAGCTTGCACAGTACATCCACACACAGCATTGTGGACATGCAAGTTCTACACACATCTTCATCCAGACTCCATCTCAGGCATGTGTTTATAACCTCTGGCCTGCTACTGCCCCCTGCTGTTTGCAATTTAAACTTTGCTTAGGCTCTCACAGCAGTCGTGTACTTGCATTTCTTAGCAACTGGCTTTCAAAACTGCAGAACTGAAGAGAACAAATATCATCTTTGATTACAGATTGAAGAGAATGCGTATAAAAGATTCATGTAAACAAAATGTAATCCGAAATCTGATTTGAAAGCATTTTGTAAGGCTATTGCTAGAGTTATTGAAAGAGAGAATTATAGCATCTGACAGACCAAATACAGTCATTTAAAACCACTTGCATCTGGTCAAAGCATCACTTCCAAGAGACTGAAATTGCAAGAGATTACTAAAAAAAAAAGATAAACATATAATGCCAATCAACCTCCAAAACCGAAAAAATGTTCAAAAGACTGCATTGCTTTTGTGCCAGTGAAGTGTTTCTGTCATCTCATGCCTGGAAGAAGAAGAAGAAGAAGAAGAAAATAGAATATTTCCAATACTGGCTAAATGAAACTTCATAAGCAAATTTCAAACTATTTGTAATAGCTGTAAGATGTAGTGAGATGCTTATGGATTAATGTGCTGATGTTGTTGTGGGTGTTAGAGAAGGTCATGTGCTCTAAATGTGTACATCATGAATGCTCTTGAAATAAGCACGGTTTATAATATTATGTATAACATCAAGAGAACGGATCATTTCGGATGCTTCTATTACACTAGAAACCAGCAGTATGTGAACCACCACAAGTACTCAAAGTTGGTCAAAAGGTCTAAATTCACAGTTTATTAAGCAGCGCAATGAGACAATTTAGCTTCTGATATGGTATTTGACAAAGGTCAAAATAAATGAGAAGCGCTGTGATAACATATACCACAATTACAGATATTCCTATCTGGACAGGATTCAGTTTCTCTGATGATACCCGGGTGAACTGAACAAAAGCAGGTCATTTGTTCAACAAATCTGATCGAAAAACACAGACATGTTTGATTCAGACAAGATTAAAATCACAGAGTACATCTGTGAAGCACAAATTTGCCTGACCTCCTCAGGCAAGCTATTTAGAGAGAGAGAAAAAAACACATATTTCGAGGACAAGCACTTTCCGATCTAAAATAAGAAGAACGACGTTCTGTCGGACAGAGCAGAAATGCCATGGCAAATGCTGAAAACTTGACATTTCGTGATCTGTCTAGTCATTCCATAGGGTTCGAGCTGCTGCCATGCTATTGGCCTTTCAAAAGTCAAAATTAGAAACTAAGCATTTATGTAAGGCCACCATTATATTTGCCAGTAGCTAGCTGATTGTCATAAGGTCACATATCACTGTCTGCCGCCCCTTTCCCTCTGTCACTTAAAGTCCAATTATGTTGGCATGGAAATGTGCCCACGTACAATAACAAAGCATTTCAAACTCTAAAGTCAGAATTCTAATGGCCGGTTTGTCACCGTTGGACACTTCAATCAGCATGTGTCAAGTTTGAGTTTGGCACAGATATTTATAGTCTCTGCAATCCAATCACAGTTTATAGATCTACTGAGAAAGAGTAATGATAAGAGTTTCCTGGATTAAAGCCCCGTTCACACCAAGAACGATAACTATAAAGATAGCGATATTAGCGTCCACACCAGCGGACGATATCGTCTGTTTATTCTAAGTGCACGTGTGTCTGCCGCTTTAAATACTCGAGCTCGTTACAGCAGGATGGATTCTGATTGGCTGTCAATTTTGTATCGTTCATCAGCTTGAAAAAAAATATATAATATACAGTGGGTATGGAAAGTATTCAGACCCCTTTAAATTTTTCACTCTTTGTTATATTGCAGCCATTTGCTAAAATCATTTAAGTTATTTTTTTTTCCTCATTAATGTACACACAGCACCCCATATTGACAAAAAAACACAGAATTGTTGACATTTTTGCAGATTTATTAAAAAAGAAAAACTGAAATATCACATGGTCCTAAGTATTCAGACCCTTTGCTGTGACACTCATATATTTAACTCAGGTGCTGTCCATTTCTTCTGATCATCCTTGAGATGGTTCTACACCTTCATTTGAGTCCAGCTGTGTTTGATTATACTGATTGGACTTGATTAGGAAAGCCACACACCTGGCTATATAAGACCTTACAGCTCACAGTGCATGGCAGAGCAAATGAGAATCATGAGGTCAAAAGGAACTGCCTGAAGAGCTCAGAAACAGAATTGTGGCAAGGC
>NW_015506568.1:127926-132429 GCF_001515645.1 Sinocyclocheilus grahami
GGAATGGCAGAGGATTCCCAAATCCAGGTGTGAAAAACTTGTTGCATCTTTCCCAAAAAGACTCATGGCTGTATTAGATCAAAAGGGTGCTTCTACTAAATACTGAGCAAAGGGTCTGAATACTTAGGAGCATGTGATATTTCAGTTTTTCTTTTTTAATAAATCTGCAAAAATGTCAACAATTCTGTGTTTTTCTGTCAATATGGGGTGCTGTGTGTACATTAATGAGGAAAACAAATTTACTTAAATGATTTTAGCAAATGGCTGCAATATAACAAAGAGTGAAAAATTTAAGGGTGGTCTGAATACTTTCCGTACCCACTGTATATATATATATATATAAATATCGTTTCTCTTTGTCTTTATCGTTTTAGCTGTGGTGTGGACTCTGCTATTCTTTAATATTGAGAACAATTTTTAGAACTATACCTTTATCGTTATCTTTATAGTTATCGTCTTTGGTGTGAACGGGCCTTTAGACTAAGTTTGGACTATAAGTGGTTTCTTTGAGCTTCGTTTAATAGAGGAATAAAGCAAGAGTCTTCAACTTCAACTTTAGGTCAAGGACCCCTTGCTGGATTGTAAGATGCTTTCTTTCTTTCTCTCTTTCTCTGAGATCAAACATTACAGTTATGGGGCATAAATTGCCAGTACCCATAATCGTGATACAACTTCTCTTTTAGAATCAGTTATGTTAAGGGAAGCAGAAACAATCATACTGGTAACACTTTACTTAAAGCCTTTATGTATAATGCCTTACAAAAGTATTCATAATGTACGTCGTAATGCATTATATATTTTTATAAATAGCTGTAACCTAAGTTAAAATGCATTATAATACTTGAAAGTTTAATGCATTGTATTTCCCAAATGAAATGAGGATTATGTATTATAATTATGGTTACAAGATTATACAGTGCATTATAAGGTGCATTACAAAGCATAACGAATGCATTAAAACTACTTTTATAATGCATTATATATAACTGCTTTGCAGTGTTACCATTATGCGAATGAGCTGTATTCCAAGTGTTTGCATGATTGCAACATTTGTTATATCATGAATAACTGGCATTATCAACGGGCTGATAATGTTTTCTCAGAAACGTAAATATGTGTGATCTCTCTTCTCTATAATCTTATAATAATATCTAGAATCTTTTAGAGCAACGTTTAAATAATAAGGGGGAATCTCACAAAGAAATGCTGGGGTCATTTATTTTGTTTGCATTAAAGTAATAAGCATAGAATTGTTTTCTCATTACAGTAATGAGAATGAGGGGGATTTTGTTTAGATTTTGTCCCAGTCATATCTTGACGATGTTAGTAAGATTCAGCCTTAAATTCCTACTACAGTATTTCTGTCAGTATATTCGTGGTTCAGGTAACACTTATGCATCAATTATGAATTGTATTTTTAACAGAAGATTTCTGTTTGAGGAGAGAAGCCAAACTGTTTAGATGTGAATGAGTCAGGTCAGAGAGGACAAATGCTCCTCAACACACTGGCAGGTGCTTCACCGGGATTTCAAAAGCGCTCCATCTCTTTTTTTTTTCTTCTGTCTGAGTTAGATGGCCTGAGGGTGTGGGTTCAGACATAGAGGCACAGAGGGCTTGGAAGGGGAGAGTTCAAAGTCAGCGAGATCCCATATCGACTGCTTGAACGTATGCATTCATTTTAAACTTCACTTCTGGCTCTGTAGTCTCCCAGACCTAGTGGACATCTGAAAACCCCATTCTGAGCTCTGAGAACTGTGGAAAATGACCAAGGCTGGCCAATTTTCAGTAATAAGCTTCATTTACATAGTGGTTGGAAATCAGAGCGAGCCGGTTCGCTTGGCCGAGCGTTAACAGCCCCAGCGACTGCGCTCAGTGCTGAGTTAATGGCCCTGCTGACTCTCACACAACTTCCAACATGCTAGAAATTATCGCTGGCAGTTGGTGGGATGGACTCTCATAGACCTTAGTCAGAGCAGAAGTCATATTCAATGATGCAGGCTGTGATGAATAGACTGCAGTCTTTACAATGGTACTGTACGTACTGTATAAATGTCTACTGTTTGCTAAAAGTGTATTTGGAAAGATGTTTTGTCAACTGAGCAACTGGCATTTTGTTAAACCATAGTACAAATCTACTGAGCACACTGTACATCTATCCCTCACAGACTAATTTTCAGATATATAAAATCGATTATCGAGTACTTTTAAGGTGGCCTTAACTACTATGTACTTAAAGAATATAATCAATACTGTGTTCTTTGAGTTGTTTTCCCTCCAGGGAAATGCTGTCACCTTTACCAAGTCATGCGATTTGGGGCATAATCTTAAGATTTTAAAGGGCAAGAAGTTTAATATTTTTTGTGAAAGAGAATAATTTAATGTATATAGTAGAGAAATCCACTTATTACTTAAACTAAGCTTTAGGAAGTTAATGGGGGACATATGCATGGGGAAAAAATGTCTTGAAATTGACCTACAGTGTGAGGTTTTTATTTTTCATGCTTAAAAAAAAAAAGCTGCTGTTTTGCTTGTTTCTGGCACAAACATTTTCTTAGCAAATGCAACGCCATGTAAAGCAAATGCAGACTGATACACATGGTGATTGTGTAACCAAGCATTTTTCTGAGGATCCTCTACACTTAGATAAATAAAAAATACAATAAATAAAATATCAATGTGCAGGAAGTTGTCTGTATCCATTCACTCTCTTTGCCTGCTTATGAATCTGTCTTTCCAAGCATTGTAGAGGATTTGTGCAGTGTTGAAAGCAACCAGAATACATAATACACCAAATAAACTTTAATAAATAGATATATAAATCATAAAAATGTATCAAAGTTTATTTTGTGAACTGTGGGCAGCCTGGTTTTGAGAAATGTTAGACATGAAATGCACTCTGTCAATGTCATAGCTGTGAAATCATACACCGTTGGAAGTGTGAGAAGTGAGTGAAGTGCTGGATGCAGAATGAGGAGAAAAAAAAACTGGTAATTACTCTGGGCTGAAAAAAATGTACAAATTACCATATTAGCGTACCGACTGCAGCTACTTGTCTACAAATTCATTATTTGTCTAATTAGCTTCGGACACTGGTTCTCAAACCTTTCAGGCCAAGCACCACCTCAGATCAGCACATCTAAGTGTCTAGTGTTCACTCTGCATTTTCAGCATTAGGAAAACAGAAATGTATTTGACTGCATGTGAAAAACACACACAATGCCACATTTGAATTATTTTAATTGGAACAGCTGCAATTTCTCTAATCATTCCACCCCAGCTCTACTCCAGATTTTGCTCACTACAGTAGCATTTACTTTACAGTTGTCTCTGAATATCTGTGAATACTGTATATATGGACGTTCATTAGTCATTCATTTTCCAATACATTATTGACTTGCCTGCACAGACACTATTAGATGAGAACTGAACTGAGCTGGATCATGACGTCACTGTTCTCTCCAGAGCTGCTTTATAGATGAATTAAACTCATTCCATGATTGACAGACTTTGCATAGTTATTAAACCGAATTGACTCAGCAATGAACTGATTTGACATGAATAATGACTGTTTACTGTTGTACTCTTTTTAGAAATGCTTTACCGCAGAAAGGAATTTTGTTTGCATCATTGACACTATTCACTTGTTTATCACCGTAAAGCTGCTTTGAAACAATCAGTATTGTATAAAGTGCTATATAAATAAAAGTGACATTGGCATTACTTGTTGTGATGGGGCAATATGTAAGCAATTTTGGAGCAGGCGTTTTGATGCTGCAGAAACTTTCCATATTGAAAGCATGCACCTCTGGATGCCTGATGCTGTTAAGGTTAATGAAGAAACTGAAGAAGCAAAATAAGGAGTTTTTCCAGACAGTGATCTTGTGTACCCATCTCAGCTCACAGAAAAACATTACTGATTGCAGTTATCAGCCCTAGGCAATATTCCAATAAAACTGAACACATGAGTTGCTTATGGAACTAGATTTGCATTTCCTGAAGGAAATAACAGTGTTTGTAAAGCACAAAAAGCAATAATGTTAAAGGTTAAGTGTGTAATTTCTATGCCACAGTGGCCCTGTGGCTATAAAGATGCAAATTTACCAAAACAGATTTTTACATCTTCAAATTTGTTACTGCAGTTATTGATTTTAATATTTATAATGATGTATTCATTTTTTTATTACATTTTATAGTTAACTTATAAGTTCAAATAAGTAGTTTGATCGCCACAAAATGTTGAGACAATGTTGTGAATGAATGGCAAAAATGTAAAAAAGCAATGAATGCTTTAAGCTGCTCATTTCATAATTGTTAATATTGTAGTTAAGATAATCGGAAATTGCAGTTTAGAAAACAATTTCTTATTTATATTCTTGTTATAGTGGGGCGGCCAGAATAGCCAAGTGCCTAAACTAAACTATGAGCAAAATGTATGTTTAATGTCACTCAACAGTGATGTGTTACAGTGTTAGTGTTCAATCCAGCTCCTACATCATATATACA
>NW_015506568.1:132493-132863 GCF_001515645.1 Sinocyclocheilus grahami
CTGCAGTTATTGAGTTTAATATTTATAATGATGTATCCATTTTTTTATTACATTTTATAGTTAACTTATAAGTTCAAATAAGTAGTTTGATCACCACAAAATGTTGAGACAATGTTGTGAATGAATGACAAAAATGTAAAAAAGCAATGAATGCTTTAAGCTGCTCATTTCATAATTGTTAATATTGTAGTTAAGATAATCGGAAATTGCAGTTTAGAAAACAATTTCTTATTTATATTCTTGTTATAGTGGGGCGGCCAGAATAGCCAAGTGCCTAAACTAAACTATGAGCAAAATGTATGTTTAATGTCACTCAACAGTGATGTTACACAGTGTTAGTGTTCAATCCAGCTCCTACATCATATATACA
>NW_015506568.1:132905-156576 GCF_001515645.1 Sinocyclocheilus grahami
TCTGGATTCCAGACAAGGGCCACACATGGGCCATTACTGGCCCAAGTCTCAGCCAAGTTAATTACCCATAACTGGCCCTGAATTGGGCCAGATCAAAATGTAACATTGGACCAAAACACAACCTTAAGTAAACCATATCAACACCAATCTTTAACCAGAAAGCCCAAAACTGAGCCACACCTGAGCCTGATCCACAGGTGAACTAAACCTGGCAGCCAAAATATGGGCCAAAGATGGGCCATCAAAGGGCCATGACAGATCCATATCTCAGCCACCTGTATGACCATAGCTAGCCCTATATACTGGACCAGATGGTTTCCACATGTCAGCCTCAACAAAACCATAACCAAGCCACTTGATACACACCCCTCCCAGATGAATAGTCACAACAACGACAGTACTCTGAACAAATATTTAATCATGTTTAATCAGCAGACCAAGTTGAATGAATCTCACACCTAACATGCTTATTTGTTTTGCTTAGGCAGTGTGTTCACCCTGTTGGAGTATGGCAGTGTGAATTGGCTTTTAGGTGCTTTGGAAAACAAAACAAAAAACAGTAAAAATATAAGGTTTTTTTGTTTGTTTGTTTGTTTGTTTGTTTGCTTATTTAGATTTTATAATAAATAAAAAGAAAACAAGTAGAAAGAATAGAAAAATAATAGGGAAAGCTAGTGTTAGAGGGTCATTTTTAAATAAAACAATTCAATAGAACAGAAAAAGAACAGATAATGCTAATTTTAGAAGGTCAATATTTATAATAAATAAAAAGAAAATAAGTGGAAAGAATAGAGAATGCTAGTGTTAGAGGCTCTTTTTTCTTTATAAATAAAACAAGTAGTTAGAATATAAATAGAATAGAGAGTGCAAATGTTAGAGGGTCAAATGAAGATGAAAGATGTTTTCAGTTAGTTCTTGAAGATGGTTAAGGACTCAGCTGCTTGGATTGAGCTGGGCAGGTCATTCCACCAGGAGGGAACAGTTAATGTAGAAGTTCATAAAGGTTTTATCATAGGTAGAATGCAAAATGTTTCAATACAAGCATTTCAGTCAAATGTAATTTATGCAATATTTCAAACCTTTAACCCACTTGGGAAAATCAACCCATGACAACAGTTTAAAAGTAGCCCAATTCTGTGGGAAAAAAAGCGGACTTGGCAACCCTGCATCCAACAAGAGCTACCGGAGTCAGCTTTGACTGACCTCAGGTCGAGAATAAGAGTGTGGACCAGGTCTGGATTCCAGACATCGGCCATAACTGGCCCAAGTCTCAGCCAAGTTAATTACCCATAACTGGCCCTGAATTGGGCCAGATCAAAATGTAACATTGGACCAAAACACAACCTTAAGTAAACCATATCAACACCAATCTTTAACCAGAAAGCCCAAAACTGAGCCACACCTGAGCCTGATCCACAGGTGAACTAAACCTGGCAGCCAAAATATGGGCCAAAGATGGGCCATCAAAGGGCCATGACAGATCCATATCTCAGCCACCTGTATGACCATAGCTAGCCCTATATACTGGACCAGATGGTTTCCACATGTCAGCCTCAACAAAACCATAACCAAGCCACTTGATACACACCCCTCCCAGATGAATAGTCACAACAACGACAGTACTCTGAACAAATATTTAATCATGTTTAATCAGCAGACCAAGTTGAATGAATCTCACACCTAACATGCTTATTTGTTTTGCTTAGGCAGTGTGTTCACCCTGTTGGAGTATGGCAGTGTGAATTGGCTTTTAGGTGCTTTGGAAAACAAAACAAAAAACAGTAAAAATATAAATATTTTTAATGTTTACGCAATTAACACAAAATTCTTAAATAAGGTACTTTCTCTATTTTTGCAATATTCAAGTGTTCATGTCCCTGAATAATATCTGCATGCACCTAAGTTTGAAGAGTACACAGATCTGTGCAGATCTGAGGACGCTAACAATACATCCACAATGGAGGGGACTCAACTAAGAACACAGAAAACACTGGGGTTTACATACACAAGGGATAAAAGGCAAACAAGACACACCTAGTACAATCAACAAGAAAACTACAAAATAACTACGAAATGTGGGACCAGACAGAAAGTAAATAAAAAATCCACACACAAGACAGACAAGACAAAGATACAACACTTTGACACAGAGTTTGACAGACAGTTTCTACTAACACATTGAGTTGTAAACTTAAGTAAAACATCCCTATGAGGTGAAGTAATACTTTCTACATGATGGAGAAAAACAATAAACAGTTCTTGCTGGACACACCACAGATTTCAAGCTACCTCTACATGTGCATCAGTTGAGTCTAATGGAAAGTATAACCAGATTTCTCTCACTGTTAGAATGCAAAAACAGAAAGCCTCTGATAGATACTCTGAAGAGGTTACTAAACAAAGAAGCCAACAGTGACAACGGGGGTGAAACAACACAGAATCATTACTAGAACATAAATACATAAAGAACATGTTGTCCATCAACACTGATCAAATATAGTGTCTCTCTCTAATGTGTATAATGTACTGTACACACAGATATGATAGAACTTCAAATAGGTTAAAGCTCAGTTTAATATAATTATGAATTATCATTATTTTGTCAGCTGGCCAGCACTAGTCAACAAGAAAGATATTGTATCTAGACATTTAGTAAATGCAAAACTTGTATAGATTTGCAAATAAGCAGACCAAAATTATGACCTTGATAATTCGAGTTTTAGGCTGGTCCTTCTCAGTGGTCTACGAGCGCTTGTCAATGTCTTTAGCTGTATCAAAAATTGCATACTTCCTTACAATAAAGTAGGTGAAAAACTGTATGTGAACAGAGGAGTGTCAAATTCACAGTATTCGTAAAACAGCAGACAAGATTCTGAAGTACATATCAAGTATACACTTTCCTATCTCATGAGGTCACAGGAGAGGATTTATGAATTTTTGAATATTGCAGTGATTTGACTCTTACCTCTCAGATCGGTCCTTCAAGGTATCTTGGAAGGATGAGGTGTCCAAGTTGCAACATCTAACTACTGGGGTGCCTCAGGGCTCAGTTCTTGGACCTCGTCTCTTCTCTGTCTACATGGCATCACTGTGTTCTATCATTCAGAAACATGGCTTTTCATATCACTGCTACGCTGATGACACTCAACTCTACCTCTCATTCCATCCTGATGATCCGACGATAGCTGCTCGCATCTCAGCATTTCTATCAGACATTTCTTGCTGGATGAAGGACCATCACCTTCAACTCAACCTTGCCAAGACAGAACTGCTTGTGGTTCCTTCAAACCCATCACTTCACAATTTCACAATCCAGTTAGGCACATCAACCATAAATCCTTCAAAAACAGCCAGAAACCTTGGAGTTGTGATTGATAATCAACTGAATTTCTCAGACCACATTGCTAAAACTGCCTTTTATCTAATTGTTTTCTTTAAAAAAAAAAAAGTTTTCTAATTAGTTTTCTATTAGTTTTCTAACTGCTTGTTTTTTAACTGCTAACCTTAAATCTAACAATAGCTTTATATATATTTTTTGATTCTATCTACTTGTTTATTCTGATTTCTCTTTTCTTGAGTTAACATGTCATGTAAACAAAGTCAAAGATTTTCTGTAAAATATTTTTCTGATCTGACAAGCCTAGTGCAAGTACTACACACAAATACTGTTTCAATTCCTCAACAACTATTCTAGCCTCAGGGGTCCAGGCATTGAGCTTTTTTTAACCATTTATGTAAAGCTACATTTCCTGCATTTTTTAACGCTATATATGTATGTGTGCTTGAATTACATTTTACATACAAATACTAATGAGATCATATTGGTCTGTGAGCAAAACAAGAAACAAAGTTATAATAATCACCAAATAAAAAGACAGAAACATCACAGATCTGCAGTACTGTGTTTTGAATTGCATATTGAAATTTTACGCATAGCTCAAACCATACAGCACTGAATCAGAAGTACGGTGAGCCGAATGACTATAGGCCAGACTAAACGTCCCAGCGTGGCTGATAAACGTCACCCAGCAGTCACACTTCTCTGACTTTAGCTGGGTGTTTTGTCTTTGCTGTGACAGTGAAGTTAGTTTTAGGCCCCTCAGGTGTTCACATTGTCTCAAGACAGCCTCTCATTTGCCATGACAGAATTGTATCAGCGGAACAGGGAGTACATTAGGAAAAGTGCATCTCTGCTGTCATTCACTATCCTACAGGGCTTTTCCAGCCTGAATCTATTCCATCACCACCAGTCCCCTTACCTCAGCTCCAGCCATAAGTAAGATTTTACTTATATCTGCATTACAGCATTCTTCCAGAACTCAAAACCAAACTTCCATTCTGAACTGTATACTTGTCTTTTGTGTGTGTGTGTGTGTGTGTGTGTGTGTGTGTACCTGGTATTTATCACGTTATGGGTGAAGGTCAGCTGATGCGAGCTTGACTAACATGACCTGCCAGAACTAACGCTACGCTTGATATTTGCAATATAGTATATATCACTTTACGCAAGTATAGGGTTTGTGGGTAAAGTTGAATATACTGGCAGTAGTTGTAAGTTGTAGGGTTTGTTTTTTTGTTTTTGTTGCCTTGATATTGAAGATCATGAAGGTTTTGTTTAATTTATAACAATTTGGTGTAGTGGCAAGCCTAATTACTATTTCGGTGAAATGCTATTTAAAATGTAAATTTTTAAATTTAAACGTTGCATATAAAATACATAATTTTGATCATATTGTCCACCCCTAAACAGTTTAAATTAGAAGTTAACTCTAAGTCATGCCAAAATACACACTGAACATGCTGTACATCATATATTTAGTCCCCCAGTGTGCATACCAAGCTATTGGAGTATTCGAGCCACTCCAGTAAGATTGAAGGACAATTCAAGAATCAAACCTGCTACTAATGGCAGCATTTGGGTCACCAAATCCCCTCTCCAAATTTGGCCAAGTACACCCTTTTTATTGACCACAGATAGTCTGGACCATAGTTTAACTTCTCACCTGAAGAACGGCACGTTTTTACAGTACAGCGTCACTGTAAAAGGAACAGGAACATGTTTTTTATTTATTTTTTTTCTCCTCTCTTTCATCCAGGACCTGATCATGTTCAACCCTGCAAGTTTCAGTAGTTAAACAGATGTGAAGGCCAGTCATTCTTCAACTATGCTCATTTTCATCCTTTGTCCTTACACTGGCTTCATTCTGGTAATAAATTTGTTCATTATTCAAACTGGATGAAATAGTTATACTTGAGGTTACAAGTCCATGTTAATTTAACCAAACAAAAGGCAAGTTGAAGAACCCTTAAAGTTTTTAGGTTACTAATTAGGCCAGAAAAGTACTTGACGCAGGTACAAGTGAGTGCTTCACCAACGCAATGCAAGCATGTGGTCCTATTATGAACTGGGAAAACTGGGAAAAGCAACAACGCATGAAATCAAGTTTGCATAGCTTAGTGCTTTCATTGACGTGTAGAGTATTTATGACCTTAGTTGATTAGAATATTTCATTCATCAGCTGTTAAGGTATTTAAGGACAACATAATGATAGTAAGCAATAACAATAAACAGCAATTAGTGTAATGATAATTTGCAGCTTCTGTCCTCACCTACAGCTTTGTTAATGATAACACCCACTATTTTTGCAACAAGAATGTCTGGATCTGATGAATGGTTTACTAGTGTGTTATTATCATTAGCCTGTGTGTGATTGTGTGTAATAACCCTCCATCCTTCATTTTAACCACCATGACAACTGCTAAATCTGAACGCAACATCAGTAGCTCATTTCCATGACTTGGTGAATAATCTCTGTGCCAAAATTAAGAGAAAACTGAACATGAACCTCTACGTTATCTTGCACAATAAAGTTTTATAAATATACTCTTAATTATGCATTTACTTGAAATCCCTAATTAAACATTTTAAAAAATGTCCTTACAGGCTAAACATTCACAGACATAGTATATATTTAATCCACAAAAAAAAGTAATTCTACACTCATGATGTTTTTTGTTTTTTTTTTGCAAGGATGCCATAGAAGAACTATTTTGGGCTCCCAAAATAACCTTTCAGTGATTAGTTCTTAAAATAAAGTTTTTCCCCCCCTCAGTGTGAAGAATATATAAAGAACTCAAAGCAACTTTCACTACTTCACTACAAAGAAACTTTTGTGCAATAAAAAAAAACTACCATGGATGTTAAAGGGTCTTTATGGGGTGGACAACATTAAACATTTTAAAAAATGTCCTTACAGGCTAAACATTCACAGACATAGTATATATTTAATCCACAAAAAAAAGTAATTCTACACTCATGATGTTTTTTTTTTTTTTTTGCAAGGATGCCATAGAAGAACTATTTTGGGCTCCCAAAATAACCTTTCAGTGATTAGTTCTTAAAATAAAGTTTTTCCCCCCCTCAGTGTGAAGAATATATAAAGAACTCAAAGCAACTTTCACTACTTCACTACAAAGAAACTTTTGTGCAATAAAAAAAAACTACCATGGATGTTAAAGGGTCTTTATGGCTGAGTGTTTGTTGTGTATGTTTGACAATAATGGACATGGAAAGTCGCCGTATACGTAAAGCGATTGAAAGAACGGAAAGGAGGACTAAGAATCTCCAACAACAACTGGCAGTGCTACATTTGCTACAAGTGCCTTCACTTCAGCGTCTGTCCATCTATCGCTGTTCTCCATGCTTGCGAAATAAGTTGACACAATGTTTACAGTATGTTTACACAGCATTTTAAATCATGGTGGGTGAGGGCGTTTACGTACGCATTTAACCAATCAATGTCTACTTACGTCACGATTAGTACCAGTTGTGCTGGTTAGACCCTGCTCCGGAGTAGGAGCTAATTTGGTTCTCGAAAAAGGCAGTCCGGTACTAAAATCACACCCAGTTCTGGCAGTGCGAAAACGCCAAAAAGTGGGTAGTTCCACAATTAGTTCTGGTACTATGAAAAGGTTCCCGCGGTGCGAAAGGCCCTATAAGCATTCATTAGTTAGGCACTGACGGCAGGTCTTCTGTTCCAGTTCATCTCAGAGGTGTTAAATGGGTTTAGATCTGGACCAGTCAAGTTCTTACTTATCAGACTCAACAGGTCAGTTCCATATGGACCTCGCTCAGGGGTTCAGGGGTTCTGGCAAAGGGCCCTCCTCAAACTTTACATCATGTACAACTGTACATCATATGGAAAAGTGTTGAACCAATGAACCAACCCAGCCTCATTAGAAAAACATGGCTGTGCTAACATTAATGCATAATGCTATTATGTTGCTTCTTGACCATTTTGTGACACTTTCAATGTGAAATGACCAGTAAGCGGTACTAACAGCACATTCAGTTTCAGTGTACTAAGACCGACGGAAAATGAAGTTCCTTGATTATTACGCCGGAATGAGAGTATAGTTCCTAGCCATATCGGCCTAGAAAATCGCAACTTTTCATTTTCCGTCGGTCTTAGTACACGATGTAACTACAGAAGAGTCAAGTTTTAAATAGGAAAAATATAGAAACTCTTTGGTCATTTTTGAGCGAGATGCTAACGGTCTAATCAGATTCAATGATCTATGCTAAGCTAAGCTAAAAGTGCTACCGCCAGACCCGGAGATCGACTGAATGGATTCGAAAACGGTAAAACTCAACTGTTCAACTCTAGGGGAGTTGGAAAATGAGCCTATTTTCAAAAATAGTGGAGTGTTCCTTTAACACATTTTGGCTGTCATCTGAGGGGCATCATCAATTACTCCCCGCTGTTTACATGATTTCATCCCAAGACACTGCAGGATTCAGAAGTCACTGCAATGATAATTCAGAAGAGGAAATGAACGTGACACCTGAACTCAAAGCTGCTACCAAAAAAGGCAGAAGTGGTGAAGGCCAGGAAGAATCTGAGGGGGAAGACCATGTTTTTTCTGGGCCAAGCTGCCACAATATACAAATATTTGTGCTGACCTTCTGTAAGCATAATTCCCTCCATGGTTGCTACATGCTTGTATGTAAAAAATGGTAAGAGACAAATAAACAGTCTTCTGCCATTTATACACAAAAAAGAACAAGAGATTAGTAGTTAAAAAAGGCTAAAGGAACAACCAGAAAAGGCACAATTCAGTCAGTACTAATGGCCACTATTGTGCCACTGTGTATAGGGTATTATTTTTCATTTGAACAACCATAATCATTTCTGTTGCATTATACTATTATGTTGATATATTTGCAGAGTGGACATAAAAACATAAAAATAATACAAATACATAAAGTAGCATCTCCTTCCCTTAGTATCCTTCAGTGCATAAAAAACACCATTGGGAATCTTGACTAGACAATATTTGTCTGAACTTATTTCTCCCTTTAAATCAACTTGATTTTGACAAGTATGCCAGCCCAAAAGTCGAGTGACTCTTTTGGGAAAACTCTTCATGTTATTCTCAGTCCATCCCTGCCTTCTTCCAAAAAAACTGCTTTTTTTCACAGCTGTGTGTGTGTGTGTGTTTAGGATGAAATAGATAGTGAAAAGTGTTCTAGGCACAAAAAAAAACTCTAATTAAATATAAAACAACCCCTTTTGAATCTAGATATGTTTTGTTAGCGAGAATCGTGCTTATCAATGTGTAACATCCCTGACAATTCTATTATATTCATGTGGTGTCACAGTGACGACGGATGGCACACACAATTGTATTTCTGAAAGGTCTGGAGTGAAAACCTCTTCCTGTCTGATGTCTGTGGACTGATGATGTGGTCCCGAGTCTGCTGTGAAATGGCCCCATGTCAGATCTGCGTGATGAATTTCAAAGCCCAGGGTGCAAAGAAGAGATGTATCATGGTGTGAATGACTGAGGCAGAAACATATCCACCCACTGAGGCTGAGTAGAAAGCGCTGTGAAACTGAATGTCCAAACACTCGTGCTCTCATGCAGGAACAGAGAAACTGAATCCAGTCATGATGAACATTAGAGCAGAGGTTAGTTCTCCAGCTGCAGCTAACAAACATTAGCTTTTACCATCTGGTTGAACGATTCTGCCTCCTTAAACTTTTAATGCACGTGGAAGATACATTTTGTTGTATGGGAACTCAGTTGTATGTTTTTTTTTTACCTTCTTCATAAGAGTGTGTGTGTGTGTGTGTGAGAGAGAGAGAGTGTGTGTGTGTGTGTGTGTGAGAGAGAGAGAGAGAGAGAGAGAGAGAGTGTGTGTGTGTGTGTGTGAGAGAGAGAGAGAGAGAGAGAGTGTGTGTGTGTGTGACTTTCAACTTAAGCTGTAAGTTTATGCAAAATGACTTCATTTTACTCCAAATGCCATCAGTTGTGGACAAAGTGCACAAATCAAGTATACAAATATTACTCCAGCAGAAGTATTAAGTGCTCCTTTTAAATTTTACTTAAGTAAATTTGATTTGAAATTTGAAAAAAAAAAAGATTTTTAATGTACTTAAGTATTAAAAGTAAAAACAAATTACTGATCTTACGAGTAATAATTTTGTAATTTTAACTTTTATATTTTTATATTTGATAGTTTTATATTGTGTATTTTGTATAATCCTACTACTCAAAATACCCATTGCCAGACTATCATAACGTTAAATATGTTAAAATATCAATTTAGGTTCTATTTCATTTGCACTTCATGTGTGCAAACAAGTGGGGGGGAAAACAAAATAAAATATTTAATATATATATATATATATAGTCAAAACATAATGTGCATTGGCAAACAATACAATGTAAAACCAGACGTCACATAGGGTATAATGTATAATGTTTTAAGAACTCTCAAAAGTACAATAAAATGCTTTGGAATGTAGTGAAATAAACATTTAAAAATACTTGAAAAATGTACTTAAGTACAGTAACAAAGTAAAAATGCTTATTTACTCTGAACGCCACCACAGAATATTAGTGAACACAATGGTTGATTTGAGATGTTGTGGAAATGTCGCTGTCAGAAACTTTCAGCAAAATGTTCAGAAAACGTTTAGAAAACAAATTACAAACATTATTCTGTGATGTATGTCCACAGTTGGCAGAGTGTGTGGGGAAAAAAAATATTTTAAGTGAGTCAACAAGGCCGAAAAGTGCCCACAGTTGAAGAAACACCCACATACAGAAATGTCTTTCCTCAAAGTATTAGAAACCGTCTCTTCACACTCATCTCTGCCATCATCCATCCAGAGAACATGTTGTGAAGCCTCCGCACTTCTCTCCTACTTCATCCCTCGCTTCATTAAGATGCCACCCAGTTTGATGTGGGAGTAGTCAGCCCTTATGGACATATATTACTAATGTTACATGTGAGCGTACTTCACAGAATACTGCATCCCACAATGTGTTTAACTTGACCTTTATATTTCATTTGAAACAATATGCAAACATGTATATCACTACTGTCAAAAACTACTTTTTTTGTATACTGAATAGTAATGCAATAAATTGTAGGCCTATTCCAAAACACAGTCTACTTGTTTCTATACTTCCAGAGCTGTGGGGTCTGCAGCTGGGCAGTGGACAGACCTGAATCAGTAAATCACTCCTAGAATAGCTGCAATTCTGAGATTGCTAGTAAACATGCCACCGCTTTTGCTTGCTTGCTTGCTTTCTTTCATCAGGGCTAGCACACACAAAGGGCTGAGAGAAGGCAACATTACAAAGAATTCTGGGAGAATCAATTTCTGGTTTGACATGCAAAGGACGTGTCCCACAAAGATGCTGTCCGCACGCCTCAGACTAATGTCAGGCCTGTTGAAATATGGGCTGAAGCGTTCAGCAATCATGCATTCTGATCTGGTTTGTTCATGGAACGTGTGTAGATTGTAAGAAAGTAAAAAAAGTCATTTTTCAAAGTATTTTACTTTTGGGTCTAGGCACCTCGGTTGGATTGTTTTGAAGCTGCGGGGATGGCTTTTTCTAGATTGTAAGATAGAAATAAGCTGAAGAACAGAACAGTTACTGGACATTATCAGTTACATTCATACACTTTAGCCCGCAAATACAACACAATGCAATGCATAATTCAAAATATGGGTAAAACACCTGTGGAAAATCAATACGAAAAAATCCTTTGTGTTAATACAGTACATTGGGCCCTATTTTTACCATTTTTTTCTTAGAGTATATGGAGGATGTGTAGTTTAATTTCACTAATTTAAAAATAAATAAAAATAAAATGAACTAAAACCAGAACTATCTACGTTTGTCACTAAAAGCATATTGCAAAACACTAAACGGATGCAAAGTGATAATGAGGACACAAGAACAACCTATGAATTGGTAATATATATATATATATATGTATTTTTTTTTTTATTATTATTATTAGAGAAAGGTAAAGACACCTGCGTTTTTCCAAAGAAATTGTCAGATTGTCAGGTCCACAACTAAGGACATGTCCAAAATGGCAACATCCACTCTAATGTATGCAATGAAATTATGAAATGTTCGCTCAATTGTAATCGTTTTTATTCAATATATTAAAGGAATAATGCAGACAAAAGTGAAAATTTGCCGAACATTTTCTCACCCTCAGGCAATCCGAAATTGGGATGAGTTTGTTTCTTCATCAGATTTGGAGGAATGTAGCAATACATCACTTGTTCACCAGTGTATCCTCTGCAGTGAATGGGTGCCGTCAGAATGAGCTGATAAAAACATCACACCACTCCAGTCCATCAGTTAATATCTTGAAAAGACAAAAGCTGGGTGTTTGTAAGAAACAAATCCATCATGACTGTGTTTTTTAACTTTAAGGGTGAGTACATTTTCAGCAAATGTTATTTTATTGGGTGAACTATTCCTAGATATATAATGATGGGGACATGAGAATGCACTGCATAGTAAACCTTCCCCTGCCCCAATAGGTGTTTGTCTGAAATAATTATACCTGTGAGGAGAGATATGCTGATTAACCTTGTACTGGCTCAACTGAAATCACTGTTCATCTGCCCACTTTGCAGTTACACTACATTCAGTGGCCCCCTCAACAGTCTTCAACGCAGCCAGATATAAGCACCAACAAGACCCCCTTACACCTTTTGCCAACCAGCACTAAACCAATGGCATTCAGCTGCCTTGTCAGCCCCATATGTAATCCATCAAGACACAATTAATGCTAAAGGAAGTGGGCACCAGCTTGCAAGACACAGACAAATGGGCAGAATCTGGGTGGAACAACTATAAATAACCAGAAGAGGAATTCTTATCAAGTCTCATTCAGGATTTCATGCAGGTTTTTTTCATCAGACTAAAACAATCTGAGGGAAATCATGCCTGCAAAATGAACACAAATGTCAATTTCCTAGTGTTTTGGTAGCATATGTCTAACTTTTCCTTTACGGAGTGTCTATTTAGACTAAGTGCAAACAGCCCGCCTTGTTGGCAGAGGCTATTTACACCAACTCCGCCCACCAGCATGTGATTGGAAGAGACAACATTACAAAAGATGACTGTTCATCAGTTTTAGTGGTGTAGATGGTTAAACATGTGTCATAGTCTTTTTGATGCAATCAAACCGAGTTCAAATCCGCCTTTTGCCGAACTTTTTTTCTCCCTTTTCAAATATCATATCACATCGGAAAGGCATTTATTTTCAATAAAAATGAAGGAAATTATCAAAAAGCTGAAAAGAAAGTAGGGTTAGGGTAGGTGTAGAAAGGGCTTTATTGTCCAAATAAGGTGGCATCCATTTAATAATTTGAATTAAAATTATAATTTACACTCAATACATTATTACTGCATACTGTTTTATAATGCGGGGTTGTCATGCTACAAAATGTATTATGGTCTTTTAGAATCAAAACTTTTTATAATTTTGACAAAATACATATCATTGGGAAGGTCTGGAAATCTCAAGATTTCATATTTGGTGGTTATTTTGTGATAGACGTAATATTGAGAGAGAAATTGATTGATTTGTGACAGACATGCATAAAAAAAATGCAATGGAGTTTGGGTGGCACCCGGTGGCTGTTTGTGGTATAACGCCTAAACAAAACAGCATTTTTTTTTTATATCAACTTCAAATTTGGAACACAACTTATGTAGACATATGGCTTTAATTGTATAGCATTTTTTGCATTTTTAACTATTTTTTTTAAATATTTATTTTATATAAAATAAAATAAAAATAATACAATACATTTTCTTTACTGTAAATTTAAACTTCTATAACTTTTTTAATACTTTCATTTTATTAAATGATTTCCCTTCTATAACAATCTGCGAATTGTCTTCTTTAAAAAGAGACCAACCTTAGGTCTGTATTCAAAAGCGTTAATTTTACCAAAATAATTTTGGAACAAAACACGACGATCAGCATGATTTGAGAAGATTCCAGGAAAAGGAAGGAAGGACATTCTTACAAAGACATTTACATGCTCATTGGCAGACATTTTCTTTCATGCTTTTAGTGACCTTTAAGCTCTTGAATGCACACGTATTTGATTTCATTTGAAATCACAACTGCTCTTTGTTATCCATTTTTCAGAATCCAAGATTTTACCGAACATCTATGAAGCCTAACCCAATGCGGTCTCAGACATTGTGGCTTTTCTTAAAGCTGATGTTCAGTTTTCAGCTGGCACAACCTCATCTAGAGAATAACAAACCATAACCGTGATGTGCACTTATGGTATGCGTTTATGTCGATTTTTCAATTTCATTCCAAATGCATGGCATGAAGGCAAACTTTTGTTTAAACGTGAGTAAATGTGAGTGGTTTTTGTCCGAGCAAACAGTGAATGGGTGCCGTCAGAATGAGCTGATAAAAACATCACACCACTCCAGTCCATCAGTTAATATCTTGAAAAGACAAAAGCTGGGTGTTTGTAAGAAACAAATCCATCATGACTGTGTTTTTTAACTTTAAGGGTGAGTACATTTTCAGCAAATGTTCTTTTATTGGGTGAACTATTCCTAGATATATAATGATGGGGACATGAGAATGCACTGCATAGAAAGCCTTCCCCTGCCCCAATAGGTGTTTGTCTGAAATAATTATACCTGTGAGGAGAGATATGCTGATTAACCTTGTACTGGCTCAACTGAAATCACTGTTCATCTGCCCACTTTGCAGTTACACTACATTCAGTGGCCCCCTCAACAGTCTTCAACGCAGCCAGATATAAGCACCAACAAGACCCCCTTACACCTTTTGCCAACCAGCACTAAACCAATGGCATTCAGCTGCCTTGTCAGCCCCATATGTAATCCATCAAGACACAATTAATGCTAAAGGAAGTGGGCACCAGCTTGCAAGACACAGACAAATGGGCAGAATCTGGGTGGAACAACTATAAATAACCAGAAGAGGAATTCTTATCAAGTCTCATTCAGGATTTCATGCAGGTTTTTTTCATCAGACTAAAACAATCTGAGGGAAATCATGCCTGCAAAATGAACACAAATGTCAATTTCCTAGTGTTTTGGTAGCATATGTCTAACTTTTCCTTTACGGAGTGTCTATTTAGACTAAGTGCAAACAGCCCGCCTTGTTGGCAGAGGCTATTTACACCAACTCCGCCCACCAGCATGTGATTGGAAGAGACAACATTACAAAAGATGACTGTTCATCAGTTTTAGTGGTGTAGATGGTTAAACATGTGTCATAGTCTTTTTGATGCAATCAAACCGAGTTCAAATCCGCCTTTTGCCGAACTTTTTTTCTCCCTTTTCAAATATCATATCACATCGGAAAGGCATTTATTTTCAATAAAAATGAAGGAAATTATCAAAAAGCTGAAAAGAAAGTAGGGTTAGGGTAGGTGTAGAAAGGGCTTTATTGTCCAAATAAGGTGGCATCCATTTAATAATTTGAATTAAAATTATAATTTACACTCAATACATTATTACTGCATACTGTTTTATAATGCGGGGTTGTCATGCTACAAAATGTATTATGGTCTTTTAGAATCAAAACTTTTTATAATTTTGACAAAATACATATCATTGGGAAGGTCTGGAAATCTCAAGATTTCATATTTGGTGGTTATTTTGTGATAGACGTAATATTGAGAGAGAAATTGATTGATTTGTGACAGACATGCATAAAAAAAATGCAATGGAGTTTGGGTGGCACCCGGTGGCTGTTTGTGGTATAACGCCTAAACAAAACAGCATTTTTTTTTTATATCAACTTCAAATTTGGAACACAACTTATGTAGACATATGGCTTTAATTGTATAGCATTTTTTGCATTTTTAACTATTTTTTTTAAATATTTATTTTATATAAAATAAAATAAAAATAATACAATACATTTTCTTTACTGTAAATTTAAACTTCTATAACTTTTTTAATACTTTCATTTTATTAAATGATTTCCCTTCTATAACAATCTGCGAATTGTCTTCTTTAAAAAGAGACCAACCTTAGGTCTGTATTCAAAAGCGTTAATTTTACCAAAATAATTTTGGAACAAAACACGACGATCAGCATGATTTGAGAAGATTCCAGGAAAAGGAAGGAAGGACATTCTTACAAAGACATTTACATGCTCATTGGCAGACATTTTCTTTCATGCTTTTAGTGACCTTTAAGCTCTTGAATGCACACGTATTTGATTTCATTTGAAATCACAACTGCTCTTTGTTATCCATTTTTCAGAATCCAAGATTTTACCGAACATCTATGAAGCCTAACCCAATGCGGTCTCAGACATTGTGGCTTTTCTTAAAGCTGATGTTCAGTTTTCAGCTGGCACAACCTCATCTAGAGAATAACAAACCATAACCGTGATGTGCACTTATGGTATGCGTTTATGTCGATTTTTCAATTTCATTCCAAATGCATGGCATGAAGGCAAACTTTTGTTTAAACGTGAGTAAATGTGAGTGGTTTTTGTCCGAGCAAAATGGCACAATGCTAGGGAGCTGCAGGCAGTTGCGATTGTATGTGGCTGTTCACTGGCCCAAATCAAACGCCTCTCCAAGTCTTTTCACACTGCACCTAACTCTGGGTTATTATCTTTGTTAAACATGCTTTAAAGCATGGGGGTACTTTGGAAGAGTATTAGCACCGCTTTTAACCCTGTGTTTTGAAATCCTGCTTTGAAGCATTAGCCCCTGCAAGAGAGAAATAATCCATTGTTCAAACCGGTCTCCTACTGTATATGATTAATAATACTAACACTGCAAATAAGAGTGTTAACACAGCGTAAAACCCCAAAACCTGAACAGTGACTGAATGGTGTAAACATGAGAAAAGATTACTCAAAACTAACGCTTATGATATTTATGACTGATATGGCTAAAGTACATTATTTATTATTTAAAAGAAGAAAAAAAAACATTAAAATGTATTAAAACCCCATTTTTATATGTTTTTTGCCATAGTGTAAACAATGTCAGAGCGATGCAGTTATACTAGTACGAGTATGATCATGAAGAAACATTATGTTTTTGTAAAAAAGGAAAAGAAACTAAAGAAAGAAAAAAAATAACAAAATTGAGTCTCTGCTTATTTAAAAAGTCAAATCAGATGCAACCAATGTGGACAAGAAATCATATCATAAGGACTCATTAGCAGGCAAGGTTAGTTCAAGTTGTAAAATAAAATGTAAAGTATATTTGCTAAGCAATAAATCATTTGTATCTGTAAATACATAAAGTTAGTTTCCTTTCATATTTAAAAACTAAGATGAAGATGTGTGCACTAACGTATTCAGTGTGTAATAAGAAATCAACATGAATACAGATTTCTAAGAAGCTGTTTTAAAAGAGCTTTTTGTCCATTTCTTTATCATGAAAGCTCGTACTGCACTGTGTGTGTTGTTGACCCAGCCCTCACTAATTGTAGTGATGTTCTGTTGCTGTCTTCAGATGTTGCATTTCTTCCTTTATCTGCATTTGGGTCGTGTGGGGGCAACTTGACTTCTCTTTGAGATTGTGTTGACCTTTATGAAATGAAATCTGAGGGGGATGTCAGCTTTAGAGAGGACATCTGAAAGGTTCGCTGTCAGAATGAGTGGCGGAAAGGTAAACAGACTGGGAAAGAGAAAAAAGCTGAAGTGGCATAGTCCGCAGTGATTATAAGCTTCAGTTCCTTCACTGCTGGGATTGCTCCAGACATTATCATGACTATCTTGCTGCATTGACGTTACACGGACACCAGCAATTGTCTGCATGACCTTTGACCTCCGTGTTGACTCCACTCATGAAAATGTATTGAATATACTTTACAAAGACACCTACACAGCGGTGTAGGACAAGGGATACGATTTCTTTTTCAGTTCTCTTTAAAGCCAGATTAGTGCGCATTAGAGGAGCGATCCACGATAAAATCTGGCATAATGAGTGCGAGTTGCTAACGTCAGCACAGCAGCCAAATGAAGAGGTATCTGACAGGCTTGTCAGGAACTGCAATGGTGCATTTTGTCAGTGTGTCAACATAACAGCATCTGCCCTTATATTGGAAGTGCTTGTGCAATGCTCCCCCCAGTGGCTCAATATACTTCTCCTAAGAAACATTCAAAATGCTTTACATTTAAAAAGGTCTAATTGAAATCAAACTTCAACAATACACCAATTAAAAAAATAATAATAATTCAAATCAGTTGGAGTACATTTGCTGCTATAAATACTTGTACTTATATAGTTATAAGCTTTAAGAGTTTCACACGACTGGCCTGTAATGGTATCCAATTCTGAAACTACATTTGAATGCATTTTAAAGGGGTCATATGATGCTGCTAAAAAGAACATTATTTTGTGTATTTGGTGTAATGAAATGTGTTTATGCGGTTTAAGGTTAAAAAAAAAACTATTGTTTCTCCTCTATGCCCCGCCTTTCTGAAACGTGTCGATTTTTACAAAGCTCATCGGTCTGAAAAGCGAGGTGTGCTGTGATTGGCCAGCTATCCAGTGCGTTGTGATTGGCCGAATACCTCAAGCGTGTGTCGGAAATGTTACGCCCCTCACCATGGCATTTCTCCAAAGAGAAAGGACCAATTGAAATTGCATCATATGACCCCTTTAACATTTAAAAGGACAGTTCACCCAAAAATGAAAACTGTCATTTATTTTCCCTCACGTTGTACCAAATGTGTACGTGTTTCTTTCTTCTGATGAGCAAAGACGATATTTTGAAGAATATGGGTTACCAGTTGCTGGTAGCCATTGACCTCCATATCATTTATTTTCCCCATATTGTTTGGCTAACCAAATATTTTATTTATGCCCCCCCCGGCTCATCAGAAGATGACTGTTTAAAGACAGATAATTGGCACTTTTCAATGGTGCAGGGAACATGAACTAAACTAACTTCGATAATAATGTGGGAGTAATTTGTACACCCAGTTAAAGGGTCACCTCTCACCAAAGACAATACAGATGTTGAAGATCTCGTTTACCCCACGGGCTTAAATGTGTATACAGAGTCCATAACACCCTCCAGTCACAGTAACTGATCAAAATATCTCCTATATTTTTCCAAAGCATCGGCTTTGATACACACACACAGGGTTACCATAAGTGCCATTTTCCCAGGACGCGTCCTGGGAAAATGGCACTTATGGTAACCCTAGTCTATACTATCTACTCAGGACAGACGTTTAGAAATATGTCGGAGATATGATTATCTAGTATCATTTCAGGCATGACATCCACCTTTGACGGGTTTATTTTTATAAAGCTTCTTTACTACTTACTTTAAGGTGTCCAAAAATGTCTAAAGATCTTGAGAAATACAGGGGGGGGGGGGTTTGAGGGAATCGGTGTAAGACGAGCTATGATTATTACCAGACCAAGATAAAGGTGTCAATTTGTTGAATTGCATTCACTTCATCATGAATCTTAATAAAACGCCCAAAACCTATGGTTTGAAGTAATAACTTCGCATACCCTCAAATATGGTCAACCGACACCTCCATGATCAAATGCCACTTCACTCACAGAAACTGCTTTTTTTTTTTTTTAATTGCTCCATTTCTTACATACACCTTGCTTGAGCTGAGGGAAAACACTTTGCAAAGTGGTTCACACTGAGATAGATGCATGTTAAAGCTGCAGTCCGTAACTTTGTGTTCAAAACTGATATAAGCGAGTACACCATGAAACCATTTTCAAACCGTGTTTTTGCCTTATCCTGAATCACTACGGTACACCTATATTAAGTGTTTATATTCAGACTATTTTATATGCGGAGTAGCCCGGTACCTGCGTGATCCGTCATAGACATAAACAGAGAAGTAGTTCCGGCTACAACGTTCTTCCGCAAGACTCACCCGGTTCTGTTTACTACAAGTTATGGACTGCAGCTTTGAAGAACGCATTGGTGGAGCAAGAAAACACTTTCCACACTAGAGGGAGACACAATCCATGTTATACCTGCTCTTCTGCGACAGCCGACACTGGAGAGGGTTTCTCAGGTGAACGGAAAAATGATCCACTTCAACCTATACTAGATTTAATCTAGTTTTACCAAGTCAACATGAATACAGTCCTCTCATAAGGCACAGGATGTAATACTTAGTGAAACTGCTTTAAAAATAGTCACCCGTTCTCCATAATGCAACACTTGAAAGCCAGAACTACTTTTAGTACTTCTTTTATTTGGTACAACCTTAAGTTAACGGTCAAAGATGTCAACGTGTATTGCTAATTTTGCATTACAGTCATGTGCTTGAAGCGAAAAACACACAAACAAGCTCCTAACCTCGAGAAAAGCAAAAAGCTCAAGAAATGGAGTACACCGGCATGTTAAGCACATCATACACGAGTCCCTATCAGGTCGAGAAGACCGCTAATATCAGACAAAGACAAAGCTGCAGTCTACATAGCGCACAGATAAGCGAAGGAGAGTTAATCAATGTGTAAAACCACTGCTATACACAAACCGAAAGCTGCATTTGTTTGTTTTCTGAACATGGACCCATGATGACGCCTCGTTTTTTTCCCCCTCTCGTGTGAACTCAAAAGAAAACAGAAAATCTTTGTATAAGTAAAAAAAAAAAAAAAAACCCCATCAGAATCCCCTATAACTAGGTTTCAGTTTTCTTCACAGCTGACCTCTTTGTTTTCTTTGTTTTTTCGAACCTCTTCCAGCTTCTTGTCCTAAAAGAGAAGCAAAAGTTATTGATGGTTTTTATGGTGACAAAAACAATCTATGAAAACACAGTCACCTTTACCTTCTCCTTGAACTTCTCGTTCATGGCTGCCATGATGGCCGAGCGGTTTTCCTTGTTGGCTTCCATTTTCTGGTTCAGTTTCTCTTCTGCCATCTTGCTGAAATTGTCGTTGTCTTCTAGAGCTTTCTGAAGCACCTCCTTCTCATGCTCCCGCTTCTCTGCTAGGTGTTTCAGAACCTCGGCTTCATGAGACTAGAGAAAAGGGGAGGAAAACAGCATTTAGTTATCCATGACTCTTTGAAGCTAGTAATACGAAACTATAGTCAGATTAAAAGCAGTCAATTATTCAAAGAACAGATTGAACAGAAACCCCCCTTGTATACGAGCACATGACCCTTTGAACTCTTTGCTTCTGGAGAAAGTTTCATACGTTTATTATTGTCGAACATGTTTTATATGGACTTAAATGTTAACTAGCATGCCTTGAATATTTCATTAAAACGTCTGCGAGAAGTATAGGGATGCACCTTGCGTCTCTCTTCAGCAGCGGCTAGTTTTCTCTGGATCTCCTCCAAGGAAAGGTCCTTCTTCTTCAGAGGAGAGAGAGGGAACTCAGCCTTGGCATCTGGAGCAGGACTCCCAAGGATGACCTCAAAAGCTTGTCCTGAGGCACGCTTGTCCAGCTCCTTGATCTGAATATCTGAAACAAGCTTTACTTGGTAACTGCAGCATTCAAGGGTCATCTCTGCCTCATCTGCTACAAATATCTCCACATGCCTGTGATTTACACAGGTACAGGTGCATCTCAATAAATTAGAATGTCGTGGAAAAGTTCATTTATTTCAGTAATTCAACTCAAATTGTGAAACTCGTGTATTAAATAAATTCAGTGCACACAGACTGAAGTAGTTTAAGTCTTTGGTTCTTTTAATTGTGATGATTTTTGGCTCACATTTAACACAAACCCACCAATTCACTATCTCAACTAATTAGAATATGGTGACATGCCAATCAGCTAATCAACTCAAAACACCTGCAAAGGTTTCCTGAGCCTTCAAAATGGTCTCTCAGTTTGGTTCACTAGGCTCGTGAGCCAAAAATTAAAAGAACCAAAGACTTAAACTACTTCAGTCTGTGTGCATTGCATTTATTTAATACACGAGTTTCACAATTTGAGTTGAATTACTGAAATAAATGAACTTTCCCACGACATTCTAATTTATTGAGACGCACCTGTATAAATACAGGTCTTACCACTTGAAGACGCCATTGCTGCAGAAGACTAGAGGGTCGACGTATGCCTGAAAACCAAATCAGTGACATTAGTGTTCCACGCAACACTGTTAAACATATCTAAATGCGCACATGTGAGAGATATAGATTATATAAATCTATGTGCATGTGTGCGAGATATGTATATAATGTGATATAGGTGTGTGTATTCACACATACTTGCATTTGTCATTTACGGGGACTCTCCATAGGCGTAATGGTTTTTATACTGTACAAACTGTATTTTCTAATCGCCTTACACCTAAACCCACCCCTCACAGGAAACTGCTGGCAATTTTTGAATTTCATAAAACACAATTTAGTGTGTTTTTTTAAGCCTTTTGCTTTACGGGGACACGGGAAGTGTCCTCATAAACCATGTCTGCGTTGTAGTACCCATGACATTATACACCTTCGTGTCCTCATAAACCAGTGCACACCTTTTTATACAATGTATTTATTACTATATATATTTTCATTTCTTTATTTTAAACAAATCGTTCCCACATGAAAAATAAATACTACAGTAATTTATTGTAAACACTATAGTGTTTTTGAACCATACTATAGTAAAGTGTATTATACTGTATAGTATTAGCTGTAGTGAACTGATAAGCTGTAATAAATACTGTAGTATACTTTAGTTTTTACTACAGTAAACTGTAGTATATACCCCATAGTTGTAGAAAACTTAGTACAGTATTGGGTGAAGTAACTAGTTTATATTACTATAGTTATATAGAATTCAGCGCGCCAAGGTTTGCTACAGCTTCGCGGGAAAACAAATCAAAAACTGGCGCGTTTTCTTCAAAAGCTCACACAGCCTCCTCCCCTGCACGTGTGAAAACCAGACTTGGGGAGAGGAAAAAATACACTTTGTCGTTAGAAGTCTGCCGTTTTTGTGTGTTCTTGCTGTAAAACGAGCAACGATACTGAAGTGCATTTTGTGGAGAGACAAAGGCGCTTTTATTAGAGACACGGAGAGAACCGATCCAAACAAAGACAAGCGTGCGCAGCTCCGCCCTGCTCTTACTAACGTTACATCTCCATGATAACTCCTGCACACTAGAGACATCATGCAATCTGGCTGTACTCGAACCTGCAACGGTCTGATGCACGAGCAATGCATTATGAATGCAAAAACATGGTGTTATAAACTATACGGAGACGAAGATGCATGAGAAAGCTTATCATAATATAGGTCAGATATTGTGACTTTTCAATATTCTTATCGGATTATACCAACACGTTGACCTGAATTAAGACAAACCTTTAAAAGCGGGTCGGAGTAAAGCATTGGATCAACTTAAGGCATTAACAATAATAAGCAAACGCACTGTGTAGACCAGGGACAAGCATGCCTCCCTTAACTCTCAATATATGACATGCATACCACAGAAATATAAATCTACAGCTCATTAATCCTACTCGTGCGAGACGCATCGCACAAATGTATAAAATCGTGTGCATTTTACCATAACAGTGCATGCACACGCACCCACCTTCACACAAAAAGATCCAGGTTCGAATGATGACAAAGCTCGCCTCGCGCCGTTTCTTCTCACTTCAACGCATGTCAAGTTCGCGCATAAAAGGAACGAATTGATATCGTCACTTCATGTTCTTGACGCCCATTGGCTGCGCGCACTGGCTCCCGGATAATGTAGTTTTATTGAGAGGGTTATCATATGCTACAGCGGCTGATGGTGGTGAACCACGGTGTGTTATGTCTACTCACAAACTTGACTTTGGTAGTGAATAAAACACATGTAAATGGGTGTTCATGTAAAAGGATTTGTTCTTTTAATGGTATTTTAAATGGTAAGCCTACTTGTGATAAATGCTCCAATGCATTTACAACAAATACATTAATTAAATAATGAACTGTTGTTGCAAGCATTTCAAATAGTGATCTATTGCGTCAGTGTCAGACAGTATGATCAGTATTACTTACAGCAAACAAAAAAAAGATGGCTTTTGTCAATCATGCATTCAGCAGGCTACATCAATTAAACTGAAAACCAGTAACAACTCATTAAATAAACTGAATTGTGTTCTGGCAGTATTTCATGCCATGTTACAGGCCAAGTCTGCCATCTTTTTTTTTTCCCCACCCGCATGTCATATAGCCTCATCTTCCACATTTGGAACTGCATAATGTGGCAGGGCAGAGGGAAGTGACTCATCATGTCAGCATGAAATAATTCCAGCACAGGGATTTAGAAAAATACCTTTACCTGCATGAGCATGCTTAAATTTAGTCACCTTGCGTTCTCTGATTTGAGTCTGGAATCTATAGAAGAAAACATTAAGGCTGTGTCTTTCGTAGTGTTAGGG
>NW_015506568.1:167162-182593 GCF_001515645.1 Sinocyclocheilus grahami
CATTAACAATAATAAGCAAACGCACTGTGTAGACCAGGGACAAGCATGCCTCCCTTAACTCTCAATATATGACATGCATACCACAGAAATATAAATCTACAGCTCATTAATCCTACTCGTGCGAGACGCATCGCACAAATGTATAAAATCGTGTGCATTTTACCATAACAGTGCATGCACACGCACCCACCTTCACACAAAAAGATCCAGGTTCGAATGATGACAAAGCTCGCCTCGCGCCGTTTCTTCTCACTTCAACGCATGTCAAGTTCGCGCATAAAAGGAACGAATTGATATCGTCACTTCATGTTCTTGACGCCCATTGGCTGCGCGCACTGGCTCCCGGATAATGTAGTTTTATTGAGAGGGTTATCATATGCTACAGCGGCTGATGGTGGTGAACCACGGTGTGTTATGTCTACTCACAAACTTGACTTTGGTAGTGAATAAAACACATGTAAATGGGTGTTCATGTAAAAGGATTTGTTCTTTTAATGGTATTTTAAATGGTAAGCCTACTTGTGATAAATGCTCCAATGCATTTACAACAAATACATTAATTAAATAATGAACTGTTGTTGCAAGCATTTCAAATAGTGATCTATTGCGTCAGTGTCAGACAGTATGATCAGTATTACTTACAGCAAACAAAAAAAAGATGGCTTTTGTCAATCATGCATTCAGCAGGCTACATCAATTAAACTGAAAACCAGTAACAACTCATTAAATAAACTGAATTGTGTTCTGGCAGTATTTCATGCCATGTTACAGGCCAAGTCTGCCATCTTTTTTTTTTCCCCACCCGCATGTCATATAGCCTCATCTTCCACATTTGGAACTGCATAATGTGGCAGGGCAGAGGGAAGTGACTCATCATGTCAGCATGAAATAATTCCAGCACAGGGATTTAGAAAAATACCTTTACCTGCATGAGCATGCTTAAATTTAGTCACCTTGCGTTCACTGATTTGAGTCTGGAATCTATAGATGAAAACATTAATGCTGTGTCTTTCACAGTGTTGGGGAAAGTTACTTTTAAAAGTAATGCATTACAATATTGCGTTACTCCATAAAAAAGTAAGAAGTTACTTTTTAAGGAAAGTAATGCGTTACGTTACTTTTGCGTTACTTTTGAAATCTGGACAGGGCTTGCTTGTTTGTTTTTAAAATAAAAACGTTCTATTTTTGGCAAATATAAAAGCCTTTTCACACCAAAAGTGAAATGAATGCGCCTCAGGCTGAAGGGAAAGTACAGTAGAATGCAGAAGAAGAAAGTTCAACACACTTCAGCAATAAAAAAAGACACAAATGTTCGTCTAGAGTAATTTGTGCTTATTAGTATGGCTGAATTGGATCATCGAAGGTCAGAAGCAAATAGAATGGGATTAAATACATAAAGGATATTTGTGTTGTTTAACATTTAATTATTGCAGGTTTGCGTCATATTCTGAGTTGTATTATTTTTGTTCTTTTTGAGGAATACTGAATCTGTGTTTTTGTGAGTGAGATGAATTAATGCATATTCATATTTATTTTAGATCTACAGTAACATCTGATTTCTCTCAACATGGGGACAGGAGAGCTGTCAATCAATAAATTGGAGAAAAAAAAGTAACTTGTGTAACTTATTTGAAAAAGTAACTCAGATATTTTCTTGTAAATTAAAAAGTAATGCGTTACTTTACTAGTTACTTGAAAAAAGTAATCTGATTACGTAACTTGCGTTACTTGTAATGCGTTACCCCTAACACTGGTTGTTCAAATATGTCTGAAGCGATCTGAAATGAAACACAAATGGATTGTGAACGTCCATGATCTCAGTGTGACATGCGTCTGTTAGAAAATGGGCTAGAAAGCTGAAAATAGCTCCTGGTTATTCTTAAGCTCTTCACAGTCTCTGACAGTTGTTACATAGGAGTTTGGGAGAGAAGGATGAAAGTAGAACTTCTAGCTTTGTAAAACAAAGCTTTTAGGCTATATTTAGCATCTCCTCCTGTTCCCAGACACAGCACAGCAAAGTTCAGCATTGTGCTAGTCATGATGCTGTGAATATTTACAGTAAAATCTCTTGATTTTGCTTTTGTTTTCAGTTCACATCTGAAAGCACAACGAATGTATAACAAGTTAATCACTGAAGTTAAAGACTCGAAGCTATTAAACTAGAGGCATGAGCAATTTAGCAAGTGGCAGTAATCAGTTTATATGCATATACATTCACGTTATAATTATCCCTGGTTCTTTTATTGTGGCAGTCAACACCTATCAGTACTGCTGCTGCATTGTAATCGTCTGAAAAATGCTGATCAATATAATGTGTATGTGTATCCAGGCACACTGGTGGAGGAACAGATGGTGTTGGGCAGCTCCATGCCAACAAACCACAAGCCCTGTCTGTGTGGGGCAAAAACAGGCAGGCATGAAGGGACGGGTGAGTTTTGGTGACCTAAAACAGCAGATAGTAGTCTATTATACAATCAATGTAAACAACATGTACATGAAATCAATCATAAAATGTATTTATTTTATGTAAACTCCATGGGACATTATCATATGTGATATCAGATGAAGTCTGGGTCATAATACAGTATCATGAAACGGTAAACAGTGGCATTGGCAGCCAAATTGTTATTACTGAGCAGGTGATATGACCAGGGCCTGGTGAGGAAAGGCCCACAGAAAAATCTGGTGAAGAAGAGAGATGCGATTATATCAAAGCCTGAGAAAAACCACGTGTCCCACAGGGGCAGTGGGATTATTTGGGCTCATTTTCTAAAACCTTCTATTGGCCTACATGGTGCTCACATTTTGCTACACAGAAAATGCTCATTACTGTAGATATGCAGGTTAGAAACCACAGTGGTTTTGACAACTGAGAACCATGAGCCCTATTAAGGTGTAGACATCTCTTGCTTTACGTTTTGATGGTTGCCCAAATAAATGAATAAAGTTTTTTTTTTCATTTAATTTATTTCTACATACGTGTGTACAGTGCATGCATAATTATTAGGCAAGTTGATATTCTGATCATATTTATTTTTTCCAAGCACCTTTTACCAATTCCAAACAACATCAATCTTAATAACAACTATTAATTTTGTATGCAACTATTTATAAGTGATATAAAATTGTAGGTTGGAAGTGAAAAACCCCTTAAATTCATGTGTGCATAATTATTAAACAGCTTTTCTTTTACAGATAAATTGAGCAAAAAAGAGATTTAACTCAGACTGAAAAGTGAAAAATTATTAAATCCCCATGTGAAATATTAAAAACGAATGCAATATAAGAAATAACAAAGTTAAGGCATGAACATTGGACAGCAAAATGCTTATTGGGTCATTGGGTCAAAAGTAAAGGACTCAAAACAAAACCCTGTGGAATACCCCTGGCAGTCTGTAAAGGCGCCTGCCATTCACACCCATTTTGTTCTATCAATTAGATACTTTCTGAACCAGGATATGTTAGACATTCCTATATTTGAGTCTGGTTTTCAATACATCATGATAAACCATATCAAAGGCTTAGATTTGGGGTCTCCAAACTTAGTCCTGGAGGGCCACTGTCCTGAAGACTTTAGCTCCAACTTGCTTCAACACACCTGCCTGGAAGTTTCTAGTATGTCTAGTAAGACCTTGATTAACTGGTTCGGGAGTGTTTAATTTGTGTTGGAGCTAAACTTTACAGGAACGTGAACCTCCAGGAGCAGGATTGTACACCCCAGACTTAGATCAATAACAAGTGCCTCAGCAAAAAGACCATATCTTTTTTTCTAAAGCTTGATGCGATAAAATATTATGTTCAGCTAAAAATAAAGACAACTATCACTTATAAGAGTTTCAAAACCCTTCAAATCAAAGTTTAGAAAATCAGTTTCCAATTATCCATTTTTTGTTGGATTACCTTTAAATAATTAATGAACTAAATGAAACTTTTAATAATTATGAATTAAATACATAAGTTCTGTCCTAATTAAGATACGGTAATGACTTTCTAAGGCATATTTAATGTGCCTATTTTAATGACTACAGCTATCTTTTCAGTAAAGCAAATTAATATCAAAGTTGCATGATTTTAATAGATGTGACCCTGGAGCACAAAAGCAGTCATAAGTAGCCCCGGGTATATGTGTAGCAATAGCCAGCAATACATTGTATGGGTCAAAATTATCAATTTTTCTTTTATGCCAAAAATCATTAGGATATTAAGTAAAGATGATGTTCCATGAAGATATTTAGAAAATTTCCTACCGTAAATATATAAAAATGTAATGTTTGATTAGTAATCTGCATTGCCAAGAACTTCATTTGGACAACTTTAAAGCTGATTTTCTCAATATTTAGATTTAGTTTTGCACCCTCAGATTCCAGATTTTCAAATAGTTGTTTCTCAGCCAAATATTGTCTTATCATAACAAACCATACATCAAAGCTTATTTATTCAGCTTTCAGATGATGTATAAATCTGAATTTTTTTTTAATTGCCCCTTATGACTGGTTTTATGGTCCAGGGTCACATATTAGTATTTATGCTTATGCTATATTAATGCTGTCTACTGCAGAGCAACATATGTGGATGGGGAGGAGCACTGCTACTGTGTATCAGTGTATGTTCCTAATAATGGTTCTCCCTAGTGCTGTTTCACATGTATCAGTGAAGCTCATTGGCTTTCTTTTGCTATAGCAATTGCTCATTGTCTCAGAGGAGCTCTCAGAGCAGTCGACTCAACACAGAATCAGTGTTTTCTTCTGGGTCGGCGTACAGAGAGAATACGAATAAAGTTGTCTTGTTTGTTTCGGAAAGCAGAGCTTGACCTGTTTTTTTTTTTTTTTCTTTTTCTTTCTGGAAATGAACCAGACAGCTACAGAATTCCTGTCTATATTTTACAATTTTGCTAACATATCACTTTGTGAATAGAGGATGCTAGAAAGAGCATAAGTAATGCGCTGTCAGTTTTATTTGTGCTCTACAGTTTCAGATCTAAACTACTGACAATATTAAATGCTACACATACTTTTAATAAGTTTTTTTTTTTTGCTGTTTTAAATAGATCTGTTTAAACAGTCTGGACTGTTTATTTTTTATTATGTTGACTAATGTTTATTTAAATTTTTTTACTTGTCTGAATCTGCATGTGGTTCTTTCAGGAAGCAAAATCAGTGTATTAATCTTTGCAACAAGTAAATGTCTGTGTTACCCACACCTTACTGCTCACTGCTCAAATGCTCAGACTAGACTTTAATTAGGGCCAGAGCACCGATGGTGCGAGGACCCTATTGGAATTGCTCAGTTCTCCAAAATGAATCGCTAAACACGCTCAAAAACTCATGAAACTTTGCACATGCGTCAGAAGTGGCAAACATGTACATCTGATATAGGTTTCAGAAGTGGGTGTGGCAAAATGGCTCAATAGCGTCACCTATAAAATTTCAACGAAGTGTCCCTCAAGCTATGTTTCACATACATGAACGAAATTCGGTAGACACATGTAACACACCAATACCTACAAAAAACGTCACCGGTACAAAGTTCGAAACCGAACAGGAAGTCTGTTATTTTTAATTTTCTCTGCAAGTTTCTCCAAATTTTCTCCTCCTAGAGATGTAAACAGATCCACACGAAATTTGGTCAGTGTAATATAAAGCCCTTTGTGACGTTAAATTGCAAAGATCTTAAGTTTTCGTTGAAGGTCGTGTCTGTGGCGGCTTGACAAACTTCGCTGTTTCACCATGAAATAGGAAGTTGCTATAATTCAGGCATACAATGTCCAATCTGCCCCAAACTTCACGTTTGATACGACTCCTGACCTGAAGAGATCTATATGCCCATATTCAGTTATAGTCATAGCGCCACCTGCTGGCAACAGGAAGTGACATGTTTTATTCTCTAACGAACTCCTCCTAGAGATTTAATGACATCAACATTATATTTGAATAGTTTAATCTAAAGGCCTTTGCGATGTTTAATTGTGAAGATCTTGAGTTTCGTTACATTTTGTCCGTGGCGGCCTGACAAAATTTGATGTTTCGCCATAGAAAAAAGTTGTTGTAACTCAGCCATACAATGTCCGATCTGCCCCAAACTTCACACGTTCATTAAGAGTCCTGGCTTGAACACATCTAAAGGCCAATATTCTGTTATAATCATAGCGCCACCTGCTGGCAATAGGAAATGACTTGTTTTACACTAACTTAAACATGCAACGTCCAATCTGCACTAGACTTCACATGTTCAGTAAGATTCCTGGCCTGAAGACATCTAAAGGCCAATATTTATTTACAATCATAGCGCCATCTGTTGGAAAAAGGATATGTCATGTTTTACAGTAACTCAAACATACCATGTTCAATGATCAATCTGCACCAAACTTCACGTTTGATCAAAGTCCTGGCTTGAAGACATCTACATGTTATCCTATACAATACCATATCTACAATATCCAGTTATAGTCATAGCGCCACCAGCTGGCAGCAGGAAGTTTGGCACATATAATAACATTCGTCCTATATTTACCATTTTAAATGTATATTGCTAAATGTTCGCTGTTTTCCTAATGCCACTGAGTGGCGGTGAGCCCGGGTGCGAGGGCCCTTTCAACGCTGCTTGCAGCTTTAATTTCATATTAGATTTGATTTGATTTCATATTATAAAAGACTTGTTTATAGAAGATTAATAATGTACAATTTGAGATATTAACAGAGTCAGTAACACAAGATATTCCAAGTTGGATGCTGAATCAGTCAACATTACCATCAACCACAACCCTAAGGCCCTGTTTACACTTGGTATTAAAGAGGTCATATGATGCTGCAAAAAAGAATATTATTTTGTGTATTTGGTGTAATGAAATGTGTTTATGTGGTTTAAAGTTAAAAAACACATTATTTTCCACTTACTGTACATTATTGTTTCTCCTCTATGCCCCACCTTTTTGAAACGCATCAACTTTTACTAGGGATGCACCGATACTATCGGTATCGGGCCCGATAATGAGCTCTTGTACTCGTACTCGTACTCGTTAAAATGCCCCGATACCAAACGCCGAAACCACACAGCATGTGATAAGTGCCATATTCAGACAAAGAAACACAGACAACAGACAGCAGAATGGAGTTATTAGAGCTTAAAGATGTCTACGAAGTATATATATGCAATGAATATAAAACATTCAGTATTAATGCCAGTATAGCTGGTAAGCAAATCACGCTGAGTGGATTGAACGCGCGGCAGAGCAGATGCGTGAGCTTGTCGAGTGAATATCCCTTTCTCACAGACATCACTGGAAAGTTTGTAGTTTGGTCGGATATGTCAAAAACAAGTAAGTACAACAATGCACAAGTTACTTAACGGTAGGGAGAGAGAGAGAGCGAGAGAAAGATAGAGAGAGACAAAGAGAGAGAGAGATTTAGTAAGTGTAATAATGTGATTGTTAGTAAGTGTAAGTGCTCGCAACTCTTCAGCTCTGCCCACGGCTCACCTTCAGGAGCTTGGCTGTTTTCGGAGAGAATCGCAAGCTGTATCTTTCTTTATAAATCTGATCAAACTGAAGACTCGTCGGAGATGTGAATGATGCAATACTACAATTATAGGTATTCAAGATTAACATGAGATTGGCCGACGAAATGGCTGTGTTTATCGGTCATATGGATGCCTTTGATGAGTCCGCTGAACAGTGGGCTACCTACATAGAAAGGTTTGAACAATTTGTTTCTGCAAACGTCATTGCAGATGAGAAACAAGTCGCGGTGTTGCTGAGTGTAATGGGTTCATCTACATGGCCTGCTGCGTAGTTTATTCGCCCCAGATAAGCCGGGTGTGAAGTCATATGATGACATTGTGACTGTTTTGAAAGACCATTTCTCACCGAAACCGATCGTTATTGCAGAAAGATTTAGGTTTCATAACCGCAGTTAGCACGAAACAGAGACAGTATGTCGCAGTTCTGAAAAAGCTGAGTGAACACTGCGAATTTGGGACACATTTGCAAGACGCGCTGCGCGATCGCTTTGTGTGTGGGCTGAAAACGGAGTCTGTACAGAAGCGGCTATTGACGGAAGCAGCTCTCACGTTTCAAAAAGCAGTGGCGATAGCAGTGTCTATGGAAACGGTCACGCGGGAATCTCATCAGTTAAGTAGCTCTTTGAAAGTCCATGCACTGTCCTTGAAAGAGAAAGGAGGAAATATGTGCTACCGTTGTGGAAGAACAAACTATAATGAGAAAGACTGTTATTTCAAAGAGCAACAGTGCCACAATTGTGGTAAAAAAGGCCACATTTCCAGAGTGTGCAGAATTAAAGGGAAACACATGACTGAATGTAATAAGTCTAAGTCAAAGAGGGTGAAAAATTTCCAACAGAAAAGGAAAGTGCATCAGATGGATGTGAAGGACTCATCTAGTGATGACACTACAGATACGGAGCTTGCATGTGATGACTAAAAAGCAGGAATTGTCACACATTCGTCTTAAACCAAAGGTTGAAGGAGAAATTATGGAAATGGAATTAGACACTGGAGCAGCTGTCTCTCTAATTTCAAGATAACTTTACAACTCACAATTAGCTCATAAACCGCTGTGCACAACCGATGTGATCCTAAAAGCATATACAGGAGAAGTGGTGTCTCCAGTAGGGGTCATCGAAGTTATAGTGAAAATGAACAAACAAAAAGCGAAATTACCACTTTATGTTGTGGAAGGTAGTGCCCCACCTCTATTCGGCAGAGAGTGGCTCAAGAAAATCAGGTTGAACTGGCTTGAAATTAAGAGAGTGAGAAAAGGATGCACTTGAGACAGTGCTATCAAAACACAAAAATGTTTTCAGGTAAGGATTGGGCTTGTTAAAATGTATCGAAGCCACAGTGTCACTTAAGCCACAGTCTCAGCCACGATTTTGCCAAGCGCGCAATGTCCCCTATGCTTTGAAGCCAAAAGTCGAGGCTGAGATAAGACGACTAGTGGAGTTGGGGGTCATCTCCCCTGTGACATACAGCGATTGGGCCACACCGATTGTGCCAGTTGTAAAAAGGAATGGGGATGTGAGGATTTGTGGAGATTTTAAGGTAACAGTGAATCCTACCCTTTGTGTTGAGCGTTACCCAATTCCACAAATAGAGGATTTATTCACATCATTAGCATATTGCCTCACAATCACCACATCAAAGGGGCTGTTCTGTTACAATGGTGTTGGCGCTGTCATCTCGCACATCCTCCCAGACGGACAGGAAAAAGAACTCAAGAACATTGAGTAAAGCAGAGCAAAATTATGCTCAAATTGAAAGAGAGGCACTTAGTATTATTTTTGGTGTACGGAAATTTTACCAATATCTGTATGGGCAGAAGTTTACTTTGTTTACAGATCACCGGCCGTTGACAACCATCTTCAGTCCAACAAAAGCCATTCCATCCATGGCTGCAGCTCGGTTGCAACGCTGGGCTTTGTTGTTGGCAGCCTATGATTACGATATCCAGTACAGAGATGGTGCACACCACTGCAATGCGGATGGGTTATCACGATTACCGCTGCCAACCGCACCTCAAGTTAAGTTGGACACGGTGGAGTTACTTCAAGTAAAACAGCTGGATGCTCTACCAGTACTGTGTGCAGATGTCTGTAAAGAGACAAGGGCCGATCCCATTCTGTCACAAGTAATGGAGATGGTGGCAACTGGACGTTTTCCAAATGTCACGGATGCAAATAATGTGCTTGCCTCATATGTGTACAGGAAGGATGAACTAACTACGCAGCAAGGTTGCCTCATGTGGGGTTGGAGGGTGGTCATTCCTCCTAAGCTGAGATCCAGGGTACTGGCAGAACTACATACGGGACATCCAGGTGTCGCAAGGATGAAGGCGGTGGCACGTAGTTATGTCTGGTGGCCCGGAATTGACATTCAAGTTGAACAGTGGGCGAAAACCTGTCAGACATGCCAGCAGACACAAAAAGCTCCTGGACCTTCACCCTTACATCCGTGGAAATGGCCAGAGTCACCGTGGCAACCCATACATGTGGACTTCGCAGGTCCATTTGAAGGACACATGTATTTGGTAGTAGTAGATGCTCACTCCAAGTGGCCTGAGGTGTGTGTGATGGATTCAACTACATCTACTAAGACCATTCAGGTGCTGAGGACACTGTTCAGTCGTTATGGACTCCCAGAAGTGCTGGTTAGTGATAACGGTCCTCAGTTCACCTCCGAGGAGTTCCAGACATTTCTTAAGGCCAATGGAGTGACACACACACGTTCTGCACCTTTTCACCCAGCTACTAATGGCTTGGCGGAACTCATGGTTCAGACAGTAAAGCGGGCTTTACTAAGATTCTAGTGTTTTATCATAGTTGTTCTATATTTTGGTATTACTATAACAGTTGGGTATACATCTATTCTGCCTTTTACTATCGACCAGATGAGGTATCTCAGGAGGCAGGAATTGAAACAAATTTTGGATTTGACATGTCTCGATGACTTCCTACCTTGAAATGTGTCCTCCGAAGGCAGCATTTTCCAGTTTCATATGCAGCCGTCAGTTCAGCGTTGATTCTGTTCCTGTATCAGACACACTTGTTCTGTCTAGTCGTATTGGAAACATGCTTGGTTGTTATTGGGCTTGTTTTTAAGCTGTCTAGTCGCATTGGGAATATGCTTGTTCTTAAGTTATAGCTATATTGTCGGGAACATGCTTGTTCCATAGCAATCCAGTCGTTATTTGGAACATACTTGTTCTGAAAGCTGTAGTTGAATTGGAACATGTTTTTCTTAAGTCTAGCTGCTGTTATTGAGAATGCTGCTTAAGCTTTTAAGGTATTGGCAACATATTCATTGGTCAACTGTTAAAGGCAACAGAATTGTTGCTACAGGTTATGTGGGTTTTGGCAACATATTTGATTGGTCATTGGTTAAGGGCAACATACTTGTTGCTTAAGGCTTTGAGATTTGCTATCAGTTTGTGTTGGGGGATATCAGCATATGGTTTTGTTTTGGGGGGTTATCGCTGCTCTCTCCGCTCTCATCCATGCTAGGCTGCATGGATGCGCAGGGAGTTCTTGCCCAGAGCGGAACCATATGCTAATTGTCAATCACATTTGACGATAGTGGTCCTGACAGAAATATTGGTATCGGTACTCTGTATCGGCAAGTACCAAAAATAAAAGTATCGGTATCGGGCGAGTACTGGAAAAAGTGGTATCGGTGCATCCCTAATTTTACAAAGCTCATCGGTCTGAAAGCGAGGTGTGCTGTGATTGGCCAGCTATCCAGTGCGTTTTGATTGGCCGAATACCTCAAGTGTGTGACGGAAATGTTACGCCCCTCACCATACTGTTGATGCCGTGTCCCGGCCGGAGCAACGAGACAAAAACATTCAAACCCATTACAAACGAGGCATTTGTTGCATCCAGTGGGGACATAATTACTGATTATAATGACTTATACTGTCTTTTTACACATTGCATTGCATCGCGCCACGTAAAAATAAAACCCCGTCTGCATTTGTGATCGGAGAAATGACAAACAACAAGTGCTACTCTACACTGCTCAAAATTCACGTTTGAATAGTCAGTGGCAAATCCTTTAAATATGAAAACGTACTTACAGACTGTGAGTCAGAACTGCCGGCATTGTAGTCTAGTCTACCAGGATCAGTAAACAGTCCTCCATAAAATGTGTTGCACACATCTGGATATTTGGGTTAAACTGTTCTGGAACAGTATTGTAAATACAACTTAATCACTGACGAAGCGGATATCGTCCTCTTTTGGAAGACAAAACAAAGTAGTTTCGCTTTCACAACGAAACACAGCATCTTCACGACATACTACAGCGAGAATAAAAGTTACGCCTTGTTTCTATTTGGGTGGTGTTATGCAAAGCTTCCCACATCGTGATGTAGACATGTGGGGGCGTGTTAGAACGAGCCGTTTTAGGTAGGCGTGGTTGACTCTTAACTTCTATAAATAATATCTCTTTGGATTTGAGACTTTAGTCTTTGCAACTTTACAGATCTTCTTTATGCACCAAGAGCTTGTAACACTCCAAAGAGAAAGGAAAAATTTTAATCTCATCATATGACCCCTTTAAGATGCGTTTTGGTCGATCGGATCACAAGTGGACAATGGAGACACATACCCGTTTACACCTGGCATTTTAATCCATCTCTTCTGTTCACTTTCGACCACTTCTGACCAGATTACCCCCCATGGTGATTACGTCAAGAGGGTAAATGGGCGGATTCTTCTGTCTGCGTCAAAACACAAGCGGGAGGGATAAAGTTATCGCGCACTAATATTGCGTCTGCTTGTACTAACTGCTGTTGTTTCTTTTTCGTGCCTGTCAAAGTTTAAATCCTGTCTGATAAGCGCACGTCCTTGTACGTTTCGCAATGATTACATGTGTATTAAGTCAGTAGGCGGTCTTTTGTGGCTGCTCAAACGCATTCGACCACATCAGCATCTACACCACGAAAGCAATCCAGTCATGTGTTTTAGACTTACCTCTGGAAGTGGTCGAAAGTGGACAAGCTCAATACCTTTCACACCCTGTTTGCACCTGTATTTAGCGTTGTCCACTTGGGATCCGATCGACCAAAACGCATCTCAATACCAAGTGTAAACAGGGCCTAAGTGTATGATGCCACCCAATTAGATGAAGCCATGAGAGGAGGAGCACTGTGTTATGTTATAAAATGGATGGTTCTGGTCCTTGATTATGATTGCTTTGTAACTTATCTGCTAATTGCCAAGCTTAATCATCAGACACCATTTTGATATTAAAAAGAAAAAGATGTTTTCCCTGGTGATGACTTTGTTAATTATATTACAGACAAACTGTATGGATTGACAGGTAACATACAGTAGTTTTGATAAAAGTCAGTGGAGATTACCACTGGAGAAAAACATTATTAGGAAATTATTATTAAAATTATTATTCTCTCAGTGGATAAAATATGATATAATATTCTTTCTTTCTTTTTTGTGGACAGAGCCTATCTGGTGGCGGAAAATTAGAGTTTTCAAGTAGCAGTCTATGGAAGCCATGGAATAAGATAATTTTAAAAAGGCAAATTTGAGTTTACATTTCAAAATTCTGACTTCTCGCAATTCCAAGATTATATCGCGCAATTCTGATAAGGAATAACAACTCGCCATTCTCTTCTTTCTCCAGAATCATGAGTTTATGTCCCACACTCAGAATTGACAAACTCGCTATTGTTGAGTTAAATTGAGTTATAAAGTCCAAACTTGGAGATGTAAACTTTGAACTAAAAAAAGTCAAAATTGTGAGAAAAAAATAGGTAAATGTTATATGAAATGTTATAGGTTTAAATAGTATTTCATGCTGTAACAGTAGAGCTAATTCAATATGTCCCCTATGAACTGCATATGTGAATATTATGTAGACATATTGGTTAAATCAAATGAATGCTTTAAAAGTAGAGTAATCATAGCAGTTTTCATCCATAGTCTGTCCATTTAAACGATTAGCGTTTAGCTTCAAAAGGCGTCTTTGGCGACAATATTCTATAAAAAATCCATGCGCATTCCTATTCTGACATACGCATAAATGTGTGTGTGTGTGTGTGTGTGTGTGTGTGTGTGATATACTAGTGATACAGTGATATACTGGGCTGTACCACTCCTGTTGCCAAACTGTCTGAGCTCCAGTCATGCAGGTGGTGATATCACTGCTACAGGACCTCTGTCTGTGTGTGTGTGTGTGTGTGTGTGTGTGTGTGTGTGTGTGTGTGTGTGTGTGTGTGTGTGTGTGTGTGTGTGTGTGTGTGCTCTGTTTACAGCTTTGTGTTATATATACAAACAAAGGATGACGTCACCACCCAGAATTTCCCAAAGTCAGGCAGGTGGTGATATCTCTGCTACAGGGCCTCTGTCTGTGTGTGTGTGTGTGTGTGTGTGTGTGTGTGTGTGTGTGTGTGTGTGCTCTGTTTACAGCTTTGTGATCTAAATCAGAACAAAGGATGACGTCACCACCCAGAATTTCCCAAAATACAGAAGAGGGAAGAGACCCGCTACATGAGCAAAGTGAAATCAAATCCAATCCTCTCAAAAACTCCAAACTGAATCAGTTTTACAAAATAGAAATATATGAAAACATTAGCAAAACGTATTCAGATCATCCTCTGTCAGTAATTATAGTGGCATAGTGAGTGTTTGCTCAGCCCCACTCCATCAGGAATGGTTTGATCTGTTGAGTCAAACAGTGAAAGGATGTAAACGCGCCACATGAGGGACTTCTGAAGGGCTTGAGGGTTTGATCACTGCTGGAGATAGGTCACTGAATCAGGTTGTGAATCATTTCTTAAATAAGGAAGCTGACAGCTAGTGATGTGTAAATGTCCCGAGCAGCTCCCCAAAACAGTCAGTTTCTTCTGGATGAGACAATTTACAGAGCAACCGTGCTCATGAGACACTGCCTTGCATGGCTGAGGCTGTGTCAACTTTCAGGGGACAGACACAGGAGTCTAGACAAGAGCAGTCTAGAAACACATCAGCAGGGGGAGTCTCACAGAGCTGCTTTACTCTTCTTCAAACACACACACACTTCTACTAAAGGAACAGAGTACAAACAACGCCCCAGTGAGTCATTACCTAGTTTATTCAATTCACATGTATTCTCATATTAGTGATGTCAAGCTGTCAAGTGTATGACAGTTTAATATCCTCCCCAGTGTCTCTCTCTCTCTCTCTCTCTCTCTCTCTCTCTCTCTCTCTCTCTCTCTCTCTCTCTCTCTCTGTGGTTAAAGATGGTTTCTTCCACAGCTGTGTGATAAGAGTAAAAATGTCTCAGTGTGTGAGAAAGAGAAAAGTCTCCATCTAGAGGACAAACGGGGAAATGCACTATATCATCACCTCAATCATAATAGCAGCTTGGTGAAAAAAAAACGACATTATAAAACATTCAGAAGCAATCTGTTCTGGGATAAATTACATTCTTCTAGCTCTTTCTCGAAACAAAACCTAAATGTAAGTTTTCTGTTTGTTTTTCTCCTTACAGGATAAAACATTAATAGGCTACAGAGGTTTGTTTAAATCTCAGCACTATACACTCTAAAAAATGCTGGGTTAAATATAAGCTAAATGGGTTAATAGATAGCTATTGGGTTGTTTTGACCCAGCGGTTGGGTTGTTTTGAACCAGCGGCTGGGTTGTTTTGAACCAGCGGTTGGGTTGTTTTGACACAGGGGCTGGGTTGTTTTGACCCAGCGGTTGGGTTGTTTTGAACCAGCGGCTGGGTTGTTTTGAACCAGCGGCTGGGTTGTTTTGAACCAGCGGCTGGGTTGTTTTGACACAGGGGCTGGGTTGTTTTGACCCAGCGGTTGGGTTGTTTTGAACCAGCGGCTGGGTTGTTTTGACACAGGGGCTGGGTTGTTTTGACCCAGCGGCTGGGTTGTTTTGAACCAGCGGCTGGGTTGTTTTGACACAGGG
>NW_015506568.1:182690-186015 GCF_001515645.1 Sinocyclocheilus grahami
GGGTTGTTTTGACCCAGCGGTTGGGTTGTTTTGACCCAACACAGGGGCTGGGCTGTTTTGACCCAGTGGCTGGGTTGTTTTGAACCAGCGGCTGGGTTGTTTTGACCCAGCGGTTGGGTTGTTTTGATGTGTCAGTGAGATCAAACTTACAACCAGTGCTCCTCTTAACATTTATCCATGTTCAGCGATACTGGCATTATCATTGAGACATTGTTCTGGATATAATGAATATAAATATTTTGCTAAATGGCGCACCTCTAATTTGGCCATTTATTAAATGCACCAAAGTCAGAAGTAATTTTTTATGTTTTATGCCCATGCAGGGCATGCTAGTTCAGTGTGTCAAAAATTATCTGGACATTTACAAAACACTTAAAAAATATATCTGTGGATCTTGTTGCATTGCATACAAAATACCAAAGAAAGTGTTGCTTAGTTTAAAGAAAGAAAACACAAGCACATTGTCAAGCAAATTTTCAGGCTTGAAATGATAAAGCAGTAGATTAATATGACAACAGTCGAACAATTTAACAAAAAGAAAAAGCATTCTCTTGTGAGAAAGGAGTACACTTTTGGTATACTTAAAAAAAAGAGTAGCTATCTAGTATGGAAATAATATACTTTAAAAGTATATACTTTTATTATATAAGTGTGAACTGAATGTGAAGTGTGTTTTGTTTACTAAAATGTATTATAGTTTACATTTATATTAAATGCAATTGATTGCACATAAGAGTGCCTTTTGACCAACTTAAATACATCTTTATATGTCATTTTTATATTCTCTTTGAAATATGGTTAAGTGTCCTGCTGAACTGTACTGACAAGCATTTATGGTAAAGTAATATTTAAAAAAAAACTTTGTAATATATTTGTAATTACACATTTGTAATTATGAAGTTTTGGTACATCAAAAATATATTTACTTGAAATATAATATCAATACAATTGTTATCATTTTAACTGTTGTATTGCTATTATATTTCAAGTAAATATATTTCTTATGTACCAAAACTTCATCATACTTGTTTGTGTGCTTTAGTATGTTAGTCAGCAGCACATTAAAATAAGTGTTCTTCTTTAATGCATGACAACAGATTAATGACTCTGTGGTTACTCTGTTAACAACTGCTGAAACGGTGATATTTCTTTTAAACCTAATGCAATGACATCTAGACATTTTAAGTGTGTCTCAAGTGTACAAACACACTAATAACACATTAGGGGTTGCTATACATTCCCTTGAAGTAGTTTCAATAAAAGATTGACTAGACAACAGCAGTTTACCTTAAAATATCTGAAAGAAATAGTTGATTATGGCTTGAGTCAGACATACAGACAGAGCAATAAACATACTTTCACTAATATCTAGATCTCAGTTCTGATTTTTGAGAAATTCACTGTAAACAGACAACCTGTTGTAGTTTGCATTTGTAAAATATTGAATAGAAACATGTAGGACATTTAATCTCCCAAATGTATAAATAAATGCGAATGCCCCTCATCCTACCCCAAATTACACTATGTACAAAATCCCATGCAGATCAGTGACGGCTCGTGCCAGCGAGCGCAGTCCCATTTGTAAGGTCATGTCTGTTCATGTGCTAATAGCTGTGAACAGACGTCCTGTCTCAAGCTGCTGACTGTGACACTGAAAGTTGTGTTTTCAGACGCGATGCATACTGTGTGGCAACATATGCTGATAACACACTACCTCTGTCTGCTGTCAATAACACATATCCCATACGAATCTTTCAAAGAGTTTCCAATCTCTGTGAGAAGAAACCTGCCTCCTCCTTGATTATTACACTTCGTAACGGTAATATTTAACATTAAAAGAAAGCTTTTATAATACAAAAATGCTATGACACATATACTGATATGTGAAGAGATACATTAATGCAGTAGGACAGACCAGGGTCAATTGAAAAACAAAAAAATTCTTCAGTTGCAAATCTGGCAACCTGTTTACTCGGCATAACAATAGATTTCCTTTTTGCCTGAAAGAAAAGTATTTTTTTCTGCTTTCTTTAAAGGGGTCATATGACGTTGCTAAAAAGAACATTATGTTGTGTATTTGGTGTAATGCAATGTTTATGCGGTTTAAGGTTAAAAAAAGACATTATTTTCCACATACTGTACATTATTGCTTCTCCTCTATGCCCCGTCTTTCTGAAACGCGTCGATTTTTACAAAGCTCATCAGTCTGAAAAGTGAGGTGTGCTGTGATTGGCCAGCTATCCAGTGTGTTGTGATTGGCTGAATACTTCTGATATGTGAAGAGATACAGTAATTAATGCAGTAGGACAGACCAGGGTCAATTGAAAAACAAAAAAATTCTTCAGTTGCAAATCTGGCAACCTGTTTACTCGGCATAACAATATATTTCCTTTTTGCCTGAAAGAAAAGTATTTTTTTCTGCTTTCTTTAAAAGTTAACATTAGCAACATCGCTGGCAGCTACCATACAAAATGTCATAATGGCTATGGGGCTGGAGGCCATTGTACAGATTTTAAATTTTTTCTTGAAAATAGGGACTGAATTAAAAATATTTAAAATACATTATTTAATTAAAGTTTGCATACATTTGTCAACTTATCAATATATTCCAGTAAAAAAATAAATATGACGTAGATTTACATTAAAATGACACTTAAAAGATTACATAAATATTATATTAATATAAATATTATAATATACATGTTTAAAGTTTATGGCACCTAAACAGTACTTGTTTTTCAAATGATCTGGGCTGCATTAGAGGATATTAGAAAGCATTAGAGCCATAACGCAGCCTTGCTTTATTCGCCCCTTCACTTCAGAGATTCATAGTCTCTTGCCTTCATGAATGCAGGTTTGTGTGTCTGTGTATGTGTGTTTTCCACATGGCTTAAATAGATCGAAATACATAGATGAATCATCACTGACAACAAGCCTGCCTGCTTATATTTAGCAATAAAGTTGAAATTAGTGTTCATCTACATCACTAAACTAGATCACGTTCATCATAATTAGCAGAGCTGTCCACACTGACACATGCCTTAGTTCACAGATGCCCATTTCCATTTTGACATGCTAACCACTTTTATTTTTATTTATTTATTATTGAAGTAAAATGAGTTTGGTTACAAATATCACATGTATGAAATTATTCCATGTGTATTTTAGTCATTTATGGCCGTGGCTTCAAGTGTAGTATTATTAAAGGGGTCATATGATGCTTTTTAAAGATCATTATTTTGTGTATTTGGTGCAACAGAATATGTTGACATGCTTTAATGTTCAAAAAACACATTATTTTTCAAATACTGTACATTATTGTAGG
>NW_015506568.1:186105-198609 GCF_001515645.1 Sinocyclocheilus grahami
GTCTTTGCAACTTCAGGGATCTTATCTATGCACAATCAGCTTGTAACACTCCAAAGAGAAAGAAAAACTTGAAATCGCTTCATATGACCCCTTTAATATACTATTAGTATTTCTTATTATTTGAATTTGGGCTTTTATTTAATATTTTCATTTTTCATTTATGTTAGTAAATGAAATAATTAATTGTTAGTACAACAGTAAAAGTACATGTAACGTGTGTAACAAAGACACCTTAAAATAAACTGCTCTCTTTGATGTCTGTAGTTACATCTATAATTAAATGGAAAATGAAGTAAAAATGTACAATAAGTATTTTTTATTTATTTATTGTTTTTCATGAGCACATAGTAGTTAAAGACTAATATAAATTGGGACCCATTTTTTTTTTTAATATTTAAAATTTTAGTTTTAGTTAAAAATAAGAACACTGGTGGCTTCAAAGCCACATTCTGATGTTTCTGCTCACTTAATGTTACTCCACCTGCTAAATCTGCTGTGAGAGTTTGACTGACCATAGACGGACAACACCATGTGACCGGTGACCAAGTCATCTGAGACATCTGCCCAATCAAAAAAGTTATTCCAACATTAAACCAACCTGTATAGATTAATTTATACCAGTGGTTTTTATGGGTTAATAAATCAGGTAAAAATATCTCTATAAGATTGCAATTGCAAATTACCACTTTTTACAGTATATGATACATATTTAATGTACGTTATTGCATATAGTGTTCACACCAAAGCCTACTGAGGATAATACACATATACTTGAATAAATGCAGAAACTGTTGTTTCTATGGTAATGGATTAAAAAAAAACTCTTCTAGACAAACATGTAACCATCTCTCTTCCTGTTTAGTGGCTCTTTGTGAACTCCCTGCCCTTGTGTGTTTTCACCGATTGTTTTGCATTCATGGGTTGGGGGAAATGTTCATAAAAATAGTAGGAATGTAAAAAAATGCTCATAAAAAAGTAGGAATGTTAAAACAAATCTTAAGTTACAAGGCTTGGGGAATACTGTAGTGCAAAAAAATGAACTATTTCTATAATATGTTTGGTAGTTTTTTTGTCATTTTTTAAACTTGATGCTTCAATTGCCACTCACTGTAATTGCATGGAAAAGAGTGACCATATCTTAAAAATACCTCTTTTTGTTTTACACAGATGAAAGCAAAGCAGGTTTGGAATTTGTAAGACCTTTAGCATGTGGAGGCTGATAAAGCCTAGTCTAAAGGGCTCTTGAGTCAAGAGCACAGCCTCTATTCACTAACAGGGCCATCATTGCACGAGTGTGCAGATGACCAAAAACGCAGAGCGAAAAGACATGACAATAAATGGAAAACTGTGCAATTCCAATTAATCCAACTACAACAAAATCAGCTTCTCTAGATAGCAAAGGATCTATCTAGCTATAGCTGCCTAGGAGTGATGACTTTTCTTGAACAACTTGTTCATTTTGAATCTTTAATATCAACTAATTATCTCAGAGAGTGATTCATTCATTTCGTGTTGACCGTGCATACGCGGCATCCTATAGGTTCTGTACAGGAAACAGAAACGATTAGCTCACCTCCCGAGTTCGTTCTTTTGTGACAGCTGTAATAGATACAGAAATGATTTAATAATTCCCAACATTCCTTACAAACAAGTGTGTAGCTGGTATTTTATTTTATATTTATTTATTTACTTGAGTGATTAATAGGTGCAGATCCATACACTGTAAAAAAAAATTGCCAGGAATTTACAGGATTTAAGAGTATTATTTCACAATAAATTACTGTAGTCAGAAATTGTCTGTGAAATCAATGCATGCTGGGTCATTTTCTTACAAATGACTGTGAATGAACAGCAGAATGATGCTAACATTACAGTAATTTACTGCTCTTGTTTTACAGTGAACTCACATTATAAAGTTGTCTTTAACTGTGCCACTGTGAGAAATGTAGTTATTTACTACCGTAATTACTGTAGTACGTAGTAGCCTATTTGTTTGGGATCTTGGACCTTATATATTCATATTCGAATTTCTGAGCTAGTCATGTCATAAGTGTGACAAAACATTTGTCAAAATGATGACAAGCTAGAATACGAAATAAGCTAGTAGTCAACTTATTTGTAGCATGAACATGATTTTAGTTGAAAGATGTGACATCAACACTTGACATACAAAACACTTAACAGTCAACACATAAAAACAACATTTACAACATAAACCAACATTACAAATTAAACAAGCAGCACAAACGGCTAAAAGTTAACCAAAAACCAGTTCAACAGCACAAATAAAACCAACAGGTATTATAAATCTCTACAGCATGATCTATTCGTGCTGCATTGCATGCTGGGAACGTTCATAGCACTTATGCACTGTCCACTCTAAGAAATGCTGGGGGGGGGGCGTTGCTAACAAAATGGAGGCAGATCTGAATGCCAGTTTGCAGTTAGTGGTGGGGGATTTCTCTCCACTGGATTCACCGCCAACACCCAAGCATGAATAAATGTTTTATTTATTTAAGATGACGACGACGATCAACGGCACAAAACATGCCTAAACAGTGTGAGAGAGAGAGAGAGAGAGAGAGAGAGAGAGAGACTGCCTGAATGACTGAGCGCGTCCTCCATCAGGTTAAGTCATATTCATGAAAAAACTTAGTTTGCGATGTCCTAAGAGTAATGTTGTCGTAATATCCTAATATCTTTTTAATGTTTAGGGGTAACGTACTCCCTCATGACTGGTGTCAGTACTATAAAGTGAAGCATCAGCTTCAGCTTTTCTTCTTCTTCTTCTTCTTCTTCTTCTTCTTCTTCTTCTTCTTCTTGTATGATTTGCGGCAGCTTAGACGCTTCAAAGGCGTATTGCTGCCCTCCCCAGTTCATCTGAAGAACTCCATCTCATAGATTAAATCCTCAAATAAAGACCAGTGTGGAGTAAAAAACTTATAACAACCTTTGTTGTTTCATATTCCTTATTTTCAAGAATTGATTTTAAAGATAAATTGCGCCATAGCTCGTGACCGGAAGAGTAGAGGAGTCGTTTTGAGGGGAGGGGAGGTGCCGCCGATTTGGTGCACTTTTTCGGTGAAATAAAGGTTTGTATACATTTTATTTCATTTATAAAGTCTTTAATGTGGCGTAAATTGTATTATTTTATGCAACGCAACATAAGGACGAAATGTCAGTCAGCTGCGTCAGCACTTGCATAACATAAATGGATTTTATTCGTTGTAATACTGAGTGTAATTTAATTTGATGTTAAAATATGTTCTCTAATCTCAGTACTGTTTGTGTATGGGCAGGTTCTGGAGTCAGTCACGCCATCTCTCAGCTACGAGTGAAACGCGAGGCCGCGGTCTAAAGTTCGCAGCTCCCCCGTGAACAGCAGCCCTTCACCGGCTCAGATTTCAGCGGCACGAGGATTAGCACTATTTCTGTAAAAAAGTGATTATAGATAACGCTTGAATACACTTAAATTAAAATGCTATTTCTAAATGTGTCTATTTTTATTTCTAAAATGCTTGTTAAACGAGTTTAAATGTAATATTGTAAACTATGCTGTATTCACCCAAATAAATTCAATTTGTCTTGTATTTTGTCCATGGGTGTTCTTGCTTAATAATAAATGTTCATCTTTTGATTATTGCTGTTTCCTCTACAAATTCTGTGTGCGATTTTTATTTTCCAACCCATTTTAAGCCAGCAATATAATAATTTTTAAACAATAAATTAAACAACCCGGCATGTTTGGTAAAAACGTTTAACCCAGCCATCTGGGTCAAAATAACCCAGCATGTGTTCTGTCCAATATTTACCCAGCGCTGGGTTGCCAAATAGCCCAAGTTGGGTTGTTTTTAACCCAGCATTTTTTAGAGTGTAGAAACACAGTATAATGCTGTTTGCATTACAAGACATTTCTGAGAGTGCAGTTAGATACAAAAGAAGTCCTACTGTGAAAGTAATGCAATTATTAGCCTGGAATATACTGTAATTTCTCACTAAAAATGTTTAAGTGTACTAAGATGGAACAGGCAGTGGACAAAGTGAAGTGTCAGTGTGCCATTGTATATGCTTGTGTTTGTGTTTCATTAGTGATGAGCATATTTAGACAGATTGAACTCCTACAGTCATTCACAATGAACAAATAAAACCAATCAAAAATAAACAGCAACAGCAACAAAATTCATATTGCACCATTCATAGGCTGTATGCTTTAACGCAGTGTGAATTGTTAATGCCCCCACAATCCCACAATGTTAAAGAGGTTCATTCAAAGGTCTTTAATTACTGTCTCTCTATTTATAGAATGTTAGAGAATGTGCATGTGTCTCATCCCCTTGTTCCGCTTCCATGGCAACCACCACATTATCATCCACAGAAATGTAAAGCACAGACTTCATCATCCATTTACACAAAACCTCAGGGTTATTAAAAATAAATAAAATGACAACAGAATAGATATTAAATACAGATGTGCTTGAGGTTGTTGTATCAGTTCAGTTTTTTTCAATATTACAGTCAATTACAGAAGTAATTTATCTCAAACCATTTAATGTACAAACTCCATCAATTGTTATATATATATATATATATATATATCTATATCTATAAACTTACCTATATTAAATCTATAAGTTATCTTTAATTAAATATATATATATATATATACATACGCGATTGTCCCATAACCCTGTTGGGGAAAAAACAGCATATGCTGTATGTTTTGACGCTGGGATGCTGGTTTAAGCTGGTCCTTTGCTGGTTTATGCTAAAACCAGCAAAGGACCAGCTTAAACCAGCATCAAAGCATATCTAACCAGCATATGCTGTTTTTTTCAACAGGGAAAGCAAAGGGGAAATCATTTTATCGTATTCCTAAGGATCCCGATAGACGACTAAAATGGTTCACTGCAATAAAACATGCTAACCAACACAAAAAGCACCACAGGGGCATTATAGGGATCTGTTATGCGTAATCTATTACGTTTTGCTATGCTCTGTTATTATTATTATTGTTATTATTATTATTATTATTATTATTATTATTATTAATAACAAAATAAAATAAAATGTATGACGTGCGAGCATAGTTACGTGCCTAGAATGCTTTGCATAAATCCCGCTGGGTGCTGTCTGTGACGTCACATGACAGGTTCGAAATTAGAACGTTCAGAATCTGTATAATACTCAATCTGCTTGATCGCTTTTACAACTCAGTCTGCTCGTTTGCATTCTGCTCGACTGCGAGATTCGCTCTGCTCTACAAAAATATTCACTCTGCTTGACTGCACTCTTAATTCAGTTGAGCAAAGAGTCCAATATATTACATTTCTGCAAGTCTCTCTGCAAGACTTTGCCCATTTATCTAGACTCCAGAAGATTCAGCTGGTTCCCCGAAACAAAACCATGCTGATCACTGTCAGTCTGGTGATGTTATGGTGGTACTCCACCAGGGTGAAAAATAAATCACCAAATACAGTGAAAGAGGAGGACACCAAACAACTACAGATCACCAGGAAGACAACCAAGAGACAACTGGAGTGGCATTTCACAGAAGGTAAGCGCATTATTGTATCATCTGTACATCTGAGCATATACCAGTCATTCCTGGTGTTTGGTGCCTTTTGGGTATCATAAAATGTAGAAAATCAAAAACTGTTTTTTTTGTGTGTGTAATCATGATAGGAAGTTGTAAAAAATGATTAAGATCAAGCTCAGGAAAATAAATGTTAGCATTTATGAAAATCAGTCTGAAATGTGAGATTAAAAATGTCCAGCCTGTTAGGGACATAACAGTTTAAAAAAACTTATCTGGTGATAAATTGGTCATTTTTTTTCTTTTCAGATACAATTGTATAAGCAACATTTTTGCTTACTATTAATACTTGATAGATATACTAATATTAATTATACTATTGATATTTTAAAAAAAATTGGCACTGAATTATTAGTAGGCTATTTTTTTTTCTACTTACTTTTTTTCTTCTTCATATTTTCCGTAATAGAGTGGACATGTTGAGGTTGACCATATCATGGTCACACTAAAAACTGTTAATACAATTAAAAAAAAATCTATACATAGAAAAGTATCACATATAGAAGTATTAGGTATATATGTATACAACAATGTGCAATCAAGCAATATTGAACATTTTTATTCACAGTAACCATTATTCAGATAACAATAAAGTGGATCCAATACTATAACAGTTTCTACTCTCTTCTTCTTTTGACACAGGATCTGAGACTGCCACTACCTCTGCAGCTGACACTGTCTCTGGCACGGACAGTGCACATGAGACTGCCATCATCCCTGAGATTAACAGTGCACCTGAGACCGCCATCATCTCTGAGACGGACAGTTCACCTGAGACCGCCCTCATCCCTGAAACGGACAGTGCACCTGAGATCGTCATCGTCCCTGAGGCGGACAATGAACCTGAGACGGACAGTACACCTGAGACCGCCATCATCTCTGAGACGGACAGTTCACCTGAGACCGCCCTCATCCCTGAAACGGACAGTGCACCTGAGATCGTCATCGTCCCTGAGGCGGACAATGAACCTGAGACGGACAGTGCACCTGAGACCGCCCTCATCCCTGAGACGGACAGTTTGGTTGACTGAATGATTCAATGATTCACTCATAAAGACAGTCACTGTTGCCATCCACTGGTGTAATGACATATATGCTGGGATATTAATTGTAATTGGCAATTACATACAAATTATTATTTTGCATTGCTGTAAAACTTTAATGTTGTTTGTCTGGCAAAAGTTTTAGCTCGAAACTGTTTTGGAAGGCAGAGGTGAACCTTGGCTAACAGAGCCTTGAGCCCTGTTATGAATACATTAATAAAACACATAAGAGCTTGACTCACATGGTTGCACTGCACAACAGTTTTTCTTAAACTAAAACACAAACACATCTAAACAAACACAACATACACTGACACATACACAGGTTAACTGGAAGGTGAAATTAAGATTGAATGAACAAAACCGAAATGGAAACAAGGGAAGAAAGATCAGAAAAAACCCATATACACTGGCCCATAGACCCTCCCCTCAAAAGAAATCAGGACAGAAGTGGTCAAAAGTGTACTTAGCCATTGTGAAAAAGAAGCATGCTTAACTGTATTGAATGTGCACTTGTGATGTACTTCAAATCTTGAAAGTATATTTTAAAAACTGTATTTGCAGATAAAGAGACATTATTTTCATAATCATGTTTCTTAACACACTTAAGTTCACTTTTAAAAAGCGCTCTGTGCAATAATGTCAAATGAAACATTTTATTTTAAAGTACATTTTAAATCGTTTTTTAATGATTTAATCTTTAAAAATTGTAATATTTTGTCATGTTAAAGTACACTTATTTTGATGTGTTAATACTTAAGCAAATGTAAAGTACTTGATTAACATTTTAACTGTAGCGTCGTTCAATGTTGCATTTAAATTAATATATTTTAAATGTACAAAATTGCAACTTGATCATTACAAATTCACAATTGCAAATATATTTAAATACAAGACATACAAGTTTCAGAAGAAATGACATTAAAGTATATTTTAGCTTACCATAAATGCTTGTCAGTACATTCAGCAATTCCCTTTAATCATATTTCAGAGACAATAGAAGTAATTATAAAATGACATATAAAGATGTATTTTATAAAGTCCTACTTAAGTGGGACTCAAAAAGCACTCTAAAGTTAATTTGCATTTAATATGCTTTTATGTAACATAAGCATATAGTTATTTACTTAGGCTATTTAATATACTTATATTTAACTAACTTAAGTTACATAACTAATATTTAACTTGCATTTAATACGAACTAAAATGCAATCTCATTTAATTAACATGCGCTTAACACTGCTTTCAGTTTGCACAATTTAAACTATATTATTCCCATAGGTTTGATTAAAAGTATGCTAAAATGCAAAAAGGGCTGGTAATATATTAATCAGACTGATTAATTTGTCATAATTAATTAATTGTAAATATCACAACAACAAATATTTTTGCCTCAAAATCCATTGATGCTTGTCAAAACATTTAATGGGATAGTTCATGCAAAAATTAAAATTGTCATAATTTACTCACTCTCAAGGTGTTTCAGACCCGTATGATTTTCTTTCTGCTGCTGAACATAAGATATTTTGGAGAATGTGCGTAACCAAACAGCTGATGGACCTCATTGACTTTCACTGTATTTGTGTTTAAATGCACATTTAAAAAAAAATTAATTAAATAAATAAAAAGAGAAAAAGAAAGAAAAAGAAAGAAAATTTACTTTTTAAAGTTACAGGCGTTAAAACAAAAAAGTTAAACTTTATAGATCGGCAGTGCTCCCTATAACATTTCTAAAACAAAAAGACTTATGTGTACTGATTCAGGGCTCTCTAGCCATATTAAAGCTGCAGTCCGTAACTTGAGGCGCTCTAGCGGTTAGTAAACAGAACCGCATGAGTCTTGCGGAAGAACGTTGTAGCCGGAACTACTTCTCTGTTTATGTCTATGACGGATCACGCAGGTACCGGGCTACTCCGCATATAAAATAGTCCGAATATAAACACTTAATATAGGTGTACCGTAGTGATTCAGGATAAGCCAAAAACACGGTTTGAAAATGGATTCATGGTGAATTTATATACATTTTGTACATTTTGAACACAAAAAAATTACGGACTGCAGTTTTAGGTAATCCTGATTTCTCACTGATTCTCACTTTATGATGTTTTACACTTTATGATGCTTTATGATTCTAAGAAGTGTTTTTTTTTAATGACATTTAAAGTTTTCTGTTTTCACGTTAAATGTCGCTTGGATTATTGTAATCTAATTTTATATATTATCTAAGGTATTCGAAGACCCTTCATCTACCAAACCATCGTAGAAATCAAAAGACCGACAGACGGACTGGATCTTCTAAATGACTTGACTGTCTGCAGCGCTCTGTGAATTCACTCAGAAAGAGCCACTCGATGCCTTATTCTCCACCAGATGTTGTGATCAAACAACGTTTCAAACGGAAGACAGACAGTGTTTGATGGATGGAAAATCTGTTGGGATTGAGAATCTTTCATAAACGATCAATTATAGGGATGTTCCACAGTTGGAATGAGTCCGCAGTTGTTGCTGTATAGGTACATTTTAAGTCGGATGAAAACAGATATGATGCTGCAATAAATGTAGCCTACTGTAATTTATATGAGCTATAGCCTGTGTGGGCTGGCTGTGGGTGAGAGGCGGAGATTTCGCACATGTGGGTGGGGTTGTGGACGTGGGGGAGGAGTTCAGATTTCAGAAATATAGATTCATGGCGTTGTTTTGTTAGTATTTTCTATAAATAGGGTGGCCGTACTGTGCTTTTCAAAAATTAGGACACTGGCCTTGGGTGACAGGATAGGGTGGTATATAGAACCACCCCATAGCAAAAAGCATGTCAATAGGAAAGTCAAAACCCAGACAATTTAGCAATTTATAAATCCTGACTGGAGGCCTTTTTAAGTTCTAAAAAAGAGGACATGACTTAGAAAAAGAGGACAGGTCACCCTATCTATAATTCTAATGAGTATAAAACACCCACTGAAGTGTTTCTAATTTCACCTGATAAAAGGAATGGTTCTAATCTGTTTATCACCAGTGTAAAGATGTGCAGTCATCATGTGAAAGCAATGTTTGTTACAGTTTCAGATACTGTTAGGGTTAGGAATGCAGTGGATAGTATTAAGTATATACTAAAATACAGCAAGCAATAGAATTTTGAGCAATAAGCTTATTTTTTCTCTTTTTTTGGCATTTTAATTAATATTCTGGCAGTAATACCAGGTGCATTTTTGTGTGTGAAGTATCCAACGTTTTCACTTTGTATTGAATTGTTTTATTAAAAAGGCAAAATAACCATATTTATTAGAGATGATAGCAAGAATCAAGTATACAAACATTAAGAGGTAACAAATGTATAACATACTACTGATTGAAAGGCATATCGTTGCATAACAAGCATTATTTTACATTGTACTCTTTTTTATTTTTTATATAAATAATATTTATAATATAGTATGCCATATTCAGTATATACTGCTCAGTATGCAGCCAGCATCACGCAATTGCGAACACAGCCAGTGTCCTTGTTTGAGCATGCGTGCATGGTGACAAACCCACGAGACTCCACCTTCCAGTAACAAGAGGTGATTTATCATCAGCACACACACAGGCGACAGAGAGGCACAGAAACCAGCCGATGCTTTCACAAAGCCAGTGCATCTGATGTGAAAGTGTTTTATTCTGCGCGAAAGGATTAGAATAAAGATCCACGCGTGGGAGAGCACGAGAGAGAAGACGGCGTTCAGTTTGCAAGTGGGGAGCAGCGCAAATGAAGCGATGGAGACGGATGTACTGGTGCATGTGATAAATGCATGATTGCATGGACGCTTTTTCGTCGAATTCAAACGGGCGTGTGCGACTTAACAAAAACAAATCTATGCAATGTTGAGTTAGAAATATAGCATGCTCTGTCAAGTTATGCATATTCCGTGATAAATAATGCAGGCTGGTTTGTCAGCTTAGTATCTTCGTTGCATGTTCAGAAATTTATCAAAGCACCTTTTCCCAAATTTTTACAGTTTGTTAATGTAACGCAGATAATGGCTTCCTGACAAGGACCAAGCAACCAATCCAGAGTGCCAAATGCAAATCTGATAGAGGGCGAACTGGAATTGGAAATGGAAGACAAGCATTTCACAACCTACCGTTTCCAGCACCACGGACAGCGACTATGAACAGGTTACGCAGGAAAGCGTGTGTGGCTCTTCTATTATTCACTTTGTTTATTTTTGGTACTATGATGGGCCTACGAACCCTCAAACCCACTGATGGCTTCTCGGATCTTGCTCCAGGAATGGAGCTGATGCCTTTGGTTGGAGAGCGAATGGACCAGAGACCCAATCATGTAGCTGAATCAGCGGGTCAGAATGGTGGTGTGGGCAGTGACACTAAGATAGTGTTCTCCAACTCTGGTCCCGACCACAGCATATTCTATGACATTCATATCTTCTATTATTTATGGTATGGCTCGCCACAGATGGACGGTAGTTATATACACTGGGACCATGTACTGGTGCCACACTGGGACCCCAAAATAGCTTCCAGTCACCCTAAAGGACGACACAATCCTCCAGATGACATTGCGTCCAGTTATTACCCTGAACTGGGATCCTACAGCTCCAGAGATCCAGATGTCATTGAATCCCACATGGCGCAAATCGAGGCTGCGGCTGCAGGTTTTACGGCCAAGACACAATTTGATGAATTGTGCTTCTCATTTATTATATTTATGTTTCTTTGGCTATTATAGTACAATGTAGATGGTCGTTCATCATTAAAAACCTTAAAAGAGAAAAAATGTTGCTTGTAGAGCAATGTATTTCCACTTTTGATGCCAGGTGTGGTGGTCCTGTCCTGGTACCCGCCTGGTGTGGCAGATGAACATGGCAAACCCACAGAGGATCTAGTGCCAGCTGTAATGGACGCTGCCCATAGACACAGTATCAAGGTAACTGGTGAGAGATCAATCAAACTTATCTGCTTACACAAACACATGGTTTATGGAGTTTTATTCTGATGTATTTGTTTTAAACACTGTCAGGAAAAAATGTGAATGTGTACTGTATATATATATATATATATATATATATATATATATGGTACTCAAATCTGATTGGCTAATAAGAGTGTTGATATATTAGAGTCCAACAGAACTCCAACAGCCGTTTCACCATTTGTATCACTCCGCTTGCCGAAGTTGCCGTATTTCTCACAGTGAGTGTCATGGCGGACGCCCATATCCACTATAATGACGAGTCAGCAGTAAAGACTTTATATTGGAAGAACGGAAACGGAAGTTATTTTTACTTTTAACAACAGCTTGTAAGACATAACCAACAAATGCACTGAGCGGCGCTGTCATCAAATCACCCTAAACAGATGAAAGGATAGTACGAGCCTATCCGTTAATTAAACTAATGTTTTATTGAGAATATGAGATTGATCTGAAGAATGAATGCTGGATTAGATGCAGGTAATTACGATCGCTTAGTCAATCTCTCTCTCATAATACTCTACTCCACATAATACACTGCTTTAATACAGTAATTTAATAAGCTTTTAATGAAGCAACTCAACGTTCCTTCGTTACTAGTTCTAAAGTGACATTTTGGAATTAGTAACGGAGGCTTGGACTCAGCTGTTAAACTGTCACCTTCAGATTTGAATCCGTGGCGGAAGGAAGTAGTTCTGCACAAAAGAGGGCTTTTAAAGACACTCCTTTCTTGTTCCTAATTTATTTACACACTCGTGTCGTTGAACTGTTAAAACGCAATATCACACTCGTAGATGTGAGATATGGCTGTATATCGGCATGCTGTGATTATATATATATATATATATATATATATATATATATATATCTATATATATATATATATATATATATATATG
>NW_015506568.1:199523-213302 GCF_001515645.1 Sinocyclocheilus grahami
TATATATATATAAAATCTGCAGTACATATATACATACAAGGAATAAATTCTTGAAATATATTTGATTTAGTTTACAGATAAACAAGGGGAAAAAACAGTGCGACACGTAACGTAGCCTATATACGCTGAGTTTCATTTCATTTTTGTGACAGGTTTAATTTGTTCACAGAAAGGAAACTCAAATGGCAGAAAGCAACATCCTATCTGTTTTCTTTATTTTACAAAAGCACAATGTTTTGTTTTCACTGTGAGTGTACACAAATAAAAGCAGACCTTTATACAGGGATGCAATATCAATAAGACAATAAGTGTTTAAAGTTGATTCTGCTGGTATAAGGAAACAGTTGAAGTGATCGCGCCGGCGTGCGCACACACACACACACACAAAACACATCAGTTCCAGCATTGCTAACTTGACAGCGCAGTTGGTACTTTATCAAAATAAAATACAGTGAACCAAACATAAGCGCCCGCCTCTGTGTCACTGTTGGAACGCGACTGAAGTACAAAGCCTATAATTTACATAATAAATAATAGTTTAGCATTCAGATACGTTACATCGCAAATATGGGATATTTGGGATAAATATTGTGCCGAATGAGAGAAGTAGGATACACGAACACAAAGCTCCATTTCGCAAACAGTTGAGTGCACAAGCCTTTAAAGTATACTCCTTTGTCAGTCTGTGAGAGACGCATTAAGAATCAGCATATGGTCACTGTCTAGTGGGCTTTGTTTTTAATTGCGCAACCAACTCATGGCATTCGCTGTTTTTCTGCTGGCGGCCGGTTATCAAACAGCGTTGCATTGCTGGGGGCGCCCCCTTCTGGATTCGGGGTAAATTGCCTGTATTCGTTGTAAGGCCTCATGCACTGAGCCGAGATGTCCGTACCGTGACGGTTCGGTATGAATACATGTACCGTTCCACCCCTAATATAAATATATATATACTGTATATATATATGGGTCAATATTACCATACTGTAGAGTGCCTTTCAACCCTCACAATACTCAAAAAGTTTGGTTTTAATTTCCCATTCGCTTTATGTCTTATCATAAGTAGTAGACACTCAAGTACTATAGAAACATATTAACTGAGCTCCCACACATTTTTTTTAGATAATTATGGGCCATTATTCGAAACATAAACCATAAGATATGGCCACCCTGTCATGGACATATATATATATATATATATTACTGTTATATACGTTTTCATTGGAAAATCAAGATGCAAATATATATATTTTCTGACAGGTATGATGTCCCTTTCCTAAACAGGGTTATTAAAAAAATAATATAATAATAATAAATAATATAATTACATCCTCAATCACATTGATATACAATGTGGCTGACAGGGCGGAGATTTTGAGCTTCAGTTAGCATATTAGCATACAACAAACTGTGACTAGCTAAATAGTTAGTCTGGTTGTTGAAGAGAATTTGATATATTTAAACATACATATTTTGAAAATACTGTATTCTAATCACTTCTGGCATAGTTTATGCCGACAGGGTGGACATGTTAAGTTTTGGCAAAGCAAGTAAGCAAACTCATACAAAGAAAATTTGTCAATTGAAAAGTCACCAACTTATTCACCTCAGCTGTTGAAATTCCCGCCACTGAAGCGACGAAAAAAATGTCACTAAAGGGGATGGCCTTTTCTTAAAGAGGCAGATTCCCCAATACAACAGGGTGGACAGCCATTCAAGGGACATGGACAAACTCTTATTTTTTATTAAATAAAAATATAGTTTTTATTACCAAATGATCTCTTATTTAACAAAATATTAACACAGTGTGTTTACACTCTTCACTCTTTACAAGAACAAACCAGCAAGGGACAATACACATTTTTGTCTTAAGTTCCACATTTCCCAGTGTTTACACCCTCATGCTTTTAACATGTCAGATCTCCAAGCTTTTATTTTGGTGGAATTTTGGTAAAATGCTGTAAATGTCAGTCCATAAAACGTTGCCAATTATGTGTGAATGTAAATGAAGCAAACATGCACTTGCAAAGGTGAGTTTGTCAGAGCAGCATTTGCAGTACACCAAGCTGCTCTAAAAACACTGTATTACAAGCTGCCTGTGTGTAAATGAACACAGTGCTGCACTTCACTCTGAAACATGAAGTGCAACTATAAAGCTACTTTTTAAACTATATAGCTGAATCTTTAGATAACAGTGTTTTTAAGATATATTGTTTTATTGATTAACTGCAGCCTCATTTATTTATTTTAATGTTAAATACAGTTCATCAACTCACAATCCCCCTGCCTTCAAATAGTACCCTTAAGTGAATCTATTATGAACCTTTAGAAACAAAGATGTTCCTTTAAGATGCCCCAGTGACCAGCCGTTCTACCTATAATTATACCCATTTTTCCCACTTTTTTCTTTTTCTGTGAGTGAATGTACAGTATATCTGAGCTTTATGTGGATATGTCATTTCATGACAATTTAGTGACTCTTACCTGATACCTTAAAGTCAGTGCACGTTATTCTAGGTATTCACCTTGAATGGTAAATGTGACTTCCATGTTAAAATAAGAAATATATAGCCTATGATATAAGACCTTGTATTAAGATCTATGTTCTGTATTGCAGTTTTCACATTACAACACCCATATTGCATATAAATGTCAGGAGGTAACCCTGATATTATATCTTATTTAGGATATTATCAGTTTCCTTATAAAGAAAGTAAATATGATTTGACATATGATCATTCCTTGAACAATCTATTTAAAAACTCAACAAGATATGAGCTACTAAAAATAGTAGGTAGGCACTAAAATGGTTTTCAGTTTTGCTGCAACAGCTGAATTGTTTGTGCTTTTGTGGATGAGCCACTGACTGTAATTTCTTGAGCTCACTAGTGGTTGCATAAGTCTCTGTGTTTACTGCCTATAGCTGTGTTCACCATTTCTGCCTGATGAGAGGAGCTCAGGCTCAGAGCTGTTACTGGGCCTCTTTGTCCATTGTATTTTATAAGCCCAGAATCCCCTGGTGTCTGGAGAAGCAAGTCTGTAACGCCATGCCTGTGATTACTGTCATGTTGTCATAGTATGAGTTAGGTTTTCTTCCCATGTGTCATGGAATGGTTGAATTTTAGCTGCAACAGTGGAACTTTTAGTTTTTAAACCGCTTCATCAGTATGCCCTTTATCAGTAAAGTAACGTGCAAAATGTCATGCTGTTTCCCAAATGTCTTGACTTGACCAACAGCTCTGTTTTGGGTAAACAAAGCATAGTATTCTGGGCGCAGATGTAGATTTAAGTCTTGAAATGTACAAGGTGCTGTATTGCAAGGCGATTGCACAATCTTTGAACAACATGTTTGAATTAGTTTAGATTTTAAAAAAGCAATACCAGTCATCTGTACTCATTCATGAATGCTCCCAGTGGCGGCTTGGGCAGTGGGATGAATGAAGCGTATATCTTCACTGCATGTGCTTTGTTTCCCATCAGAACTGATAGTGTTGGAGTCTGGGCTTTATGTTTGACAATGATAATGACAATTCTCACAACAACACTGAGCTTTTCTACAATCCCGGGTGCCATCCTTTTGGTGAGGTCCTTTTTTTATTTGTCATTTTTTTTATATTGTGTCCTAAAAGACAAGTGTCTTGCTGATTAACACAGATTATGTGTTCTGGCATACCATGTCCAATTAATTTGCTCTCCACTTGTGGCTGCACATTCATGATAGCAGTAAGTTGTCTGATGGCGTACATGAATGATGGAGTCTAATATGTTGTGTATTTTGAGAAAATGAAGGGGCCCAACACTGAACCCTGATGTACCCCAGTGGTCAATAGTTATGATTTAGACACCTTGCCTTACAGAAACCTTGACGAACCTGTACATGTGTGTCATAATTGAGTTTTCACTCTGACCTAGACATGTGCCGGTATTCGGTAATGCGATATATCACAGTAATGAATATGCCCGATATTGTTATAGTGGGTACTTCAAAATACCGAGAATAATTATTACAAATTATTCTGAATTTTGAATGCATTTTAATAATCCTTTTCCCATAAACTAGTCACAATGCACAACACCACCGTATGCTGCGTCAAAGACGCGTGTGCACTCTGATGTAAACAAGCACGGTTGAGAAGTGCATGATGGAACACGTGAGAGACACTCTGGATGAAAGCGCACTTCACTCTCTGTAAAATTTTTTACTTTATACATTTTTTGTGTATTGCTTTATTGTATTTAAATGTTGTTATTTTTGTTATAAGAAAAAAGTTGTTAAACCTGTTATACTGTATTATGACACTTTTTTTGCAACTAAATTTCAATATCTTGATAATTCCGTATACTGTGATAAAAGCATTAGCAATTAATCACAACATGAAATTTGATAACAGCAAGCTAGCTGTCAGCTAGTTTGTTGATTTATTTTCCATTTTATGTGCTTTGATTTGCCTTTTTAGAGAAAGACTGTCTGTCGGTTTACAGTTGTTTCTTTGGCATTTCAGCTTTATCTTGGTATCACACATTTAGATGTAAGGGCACAGCAAGGCATATAGCCTGACTTGAGTGGATTGACGTCATGCCAGTGCTTATACAACATCCACTGTATCTTTGTAACTGCGCTGAAGGCCGTACCTCATTCTGTACAGACACATTCATTGAAATGAAAAAGGATTTATTAGTACTTTAGTCTTTCTGAGATTTTCAGAGTATGTTTAAATCTTTCCAACATCAAAGCACTACATTTTATCCTGAAGTAGAAATTATAAACTCATTTGCATTTCATGTTTAACACATTTCTTAAAGAGACCTTTCATGCTTAGCTGTTAGATGGCAGTGCATAAGAGATTTCAGCAATAATTTGACGCCTCTGATTTGCAAAAATGTGTCAAAAGCAAATTCACAATTCAGCAGAACATGTTCCCCTGTCATATAGCATAAATAATGAGGAGAAAGGCAGAGAAAGAGACTTAGTTGAGACAGGCATCACAAACCAGATTTTTTGCCATCTCCAATTCAAATCTCTTTAGTTCTTTGAAACTAAAGAAAGAAAAAGTAAAGATTTATAGTGTGGTATTCACTATACATTGAACAAAGTGAGTGAACAAATGATGGTAAATACAGTAATGGCACCATCATTTTTTATGCATCTAATGAGTTTGTCACCTTTATGAGGTGAGTAACAATGAACATGAGTAGAGTTTTTTTCTTTCCATCCTCTCTTTCTGCAACGACTCCACCATTAAAAGTCATGATTATAGCAATCAGTGTAGTTGTAACCAGTTATTGACTACATTGGCAGTCAGTCCTCTTTCCAGGTGTCGAGTACCTGTAATTTGTATTATCAGCAACCTCCTTCTCAAAACACTAGTGTAGTGTAGATGTTCATGTCCAAAATGTCTGATGTCAAACTGTCCATGACAGAGATGTGTCACTAAATGCATGTTACCATGGTAACAGTTTATGAAGACCTTCCGGATTGGCGGTGTGGAAAAGTGGTGGGTGTTTGTGCTTGGCTTTTCTCTTTCGAGGCCCTGAGGGTTTTGCAGTTCAATCAGCCTTGTGCATGTCGCTGTCACTGAAGTGGAGAGGGTCTGTCTCCTCGGAGTATTCAGCATGACATGTCTGTGTCTTAAGTTACTATGTTTCTGGGACTTTGAGAAAGTCATCTGTCAGCCACCTTACAAAGGTGTTGCAGCAGGATACAGCGATATGTTCAGTATGTCTGAAACATGGGTAATGAAGTTGTTATTCACAGATTATCTTCACCTCCGGTGCATTGTGAACTTAAAAACTGCTGTAGAAAGAAATAGGGTAACACTTTAGTTTAGGGACCAATTCTCACTATTAACTCTTTGCTTATTACTAGCATATTGGGTTACACTTTACTTGAAAGGGTGTGCATAAGACTGACATGACACCTTCATAATCATGACATGACACATACATAATCATGACATGACACGTCATGAATATGACGTTTTTTTTATGCATGTTTATGACAACTGTCATTAAGTGTCATTTGCTCAGTTATGTAATTTTTAATGCAAAGATGACATTGTTTGAGATGTCTTTGTTATGGGCTATGGTTAGGGGTAGGGGTAAGGGTAGGGTTAGGTTAGGGTTAGGTCAAATAATGTCATATTTGCATTAAACATGACATTACTGAGCGAATGACACTTAATGACAGTTGTCATAAACATGCATAAAACCTCCTTCATATTCATGACATGTGTCATGTCATGATTATGAAGGTGTCATGTCAGTCTTATGCACACCCCTTCAAGTAAAGTGTTACCGCATATTATTTATTAGTACTTCTAAAGCATATATTAATGTCTTATTCTGCATGACCATATTCTAGATCCATTGATTCTACCTCATACCTAAAATTAAAGGGATAATTCACTCAAAAATGACAATTCTGTCAGTAATTACTCGCCCTCATGTCGTTCCAAACTCGAAAGACATTTGTTCATCTTCAGAACACAAAATAAGATATTTTTGATGAAATCCGAGAGTTTCTGACCCTCCATAGACAGCAATGTAACTGAAACGCTCCCAAGCCCAGAAACATAGTAAGAACATTGTTCGAATAGTCCATGTGACATCAATGGTTCAACCATAATTTTTACAAATCTACAAGAATACTTTTTTGTGCACAAAGACGACGACTTCATTCAACAGTTCTTCTCCTCCGCGTCACCGTAGGCGGCATTAATGAGATTACCACCATGCGTTGTAACATTGCTGTCTATGGAGGGTAAGAAAGCTTTCTGATTTCATCAAAAATATCGCCATTTGTGTTTTGAAGATGAATGAAGGTCTCGCGGGTTGGGAACGAAAGGAGGGTGAGTAATTAATGACAGAATTTTTATTTTTAGGTGAACTAACCCTTTAACAACTACCTTACTAACGAGAAAATAGGAGTTTTTTAAGGCAAAAGTCGTAGTTAATAATTAGTTAATTGTAATAGTTGGACCTTAAAATAAAGTGTGACCAATAAATGTATATATTGTTCAAAGTAAATCGCAAGTATTTGAACACTGGTTGTGAAATGTTAGAGGAACACGTTCAATGTCACACATGTGATTTATCTGCTCGGACTCCTGCATGAACTTGAGAGAAGCAACGTCCTACATCTACTAAAAATCATTGACACACCAGTACAAAGACAACACTTGTTTTGATATCTTGCATTTACTACAATGACATTAGCACATTTTGAAGTGTCCAAATAAATTGTTGTTGCTTTTGCATGCACACTACGGTATCAGTATCAATGCATGTATCAGTTTATTACAGACATACTGTATGTGTTGTATATTTGAATGATACATGATTTAGAAGCTGCTAGAAATGGTTTTATTCCTTACTTCATTACCTTTGGTTTTTTACAGGTTGCGTTTCACCTGCAGCCCTACAAAGGCCGGACGGACCTCAGTGTGCATGACAACATCAAATACATAATTGACAAGTAGGTTGCACCTGCTCAGTACCTTCATACCTCCTGCACTGTTCTGAAACTAAAGATCAGAGCGATCCTGTCTGCTAACCTGAAAGTCTAGCCCTTGTCCATCATGATGAGCTGGGTTGCTTTGAACTCAGGAGTTGGGGTGAAATTCAATCCAGCCTGGTGAACAGAAAAGAGAGTGGTGTTTTAAAAATAGAGGTCTTTTCTTCCATTAATCATTCAGGAAACAGAACGTATATAACATGACCTGATGGTATTGCGGCTAACTCACTCAGGTTGAAGAGAACAATGGCTGCAGTGTGTAAATCTATAACACTGTAACAGTCTACTGGCTGCAACATGCTGTGTCATTTTTTGCAAATATATTAAAGTTATTTGTCCTTGAATTGTTCTCTAGCAACAGGAATGCCTTGGAATGAAAGACATTATGTAAAACTGAGCTGTGTAGTTTTACACTTTATCATCTGTACTGCTCTGAGAGGCTCGCCTTCAGAACAAGGACACGCAACATTCCAGAAAGCACAAAACACTTTTATAACACTGTACAATGTTGTATTTTGATTATAGTTAGCTTTAAAGGGGTCATGACATGGATTTTTTTTTTTATTATTATTATTTTAATATGTTCGTTGAGGTTTACTTATAATGTTAATACAGTTTATTTGCACAAATAAATAAATATGTGGGAAAATTATTATTTTCAACCCTCATTCTGACCCTCTGTCTAAAACGGCCTGTTTTTAAGGGGCGGGTCCTTTAAGGCTTCTCAGTAATCGGCCACTGTTATGATTGGCTAACGTCACTGCATAGAAACGGTATCAATGCCCCCTCGCTATTGCATGTGAGTGTTTTGACAACATCAGTCCTCTGACACGAGGTTGCCATTAAAAATAAACTATCCGCTTGTTCCTGACGCTGGGATACATCTGATATCTGTACAAAGACGCTCTGGAGGCAGTGTTTATGCAAATGTTTGTGCCCAGTTTTAATGGTTCAAAGACGGCTTATATGCCAAAAGATCAAGGCAAATTTGATTTCTCATGACCCATTTAATTAACAATAAGCAATACATTTGTCACAGTATTTATTCATCTGTGTTAATATTATAATAAATACAGCTGTTCATTATTATTTCACGTTTACCATTGATAGATACAACTTTTGATTTGAATAATTTATTAAAAAATGTTTAACTAATGTATGATGTTTTGTTTTGTTTGTCCACACATTGGAAGTCAATGGTAACCAGAACTGTTTGATTACCAAAATATCTTACTTTGTGTTCCACAGCAGAAATAAATCTATACCAGTTTGGAACAACATGAGGTTTGAGAAAATTGCCATTTTAGGGTGAACTGTCCTTTGAGTAAATGCATTAGAAGTATTTTTCATTGTTAGTTCATGTTAACTGAAGTAATTAACTAACGTTAACAAATGGAATCTTATTGTAACGTATTAACATTTTTATATATTATACTTTACATAACTCTTTTCAATAAGGTTTATTCCATTAATATAGTGCATTAGGTATCATGAACTAACAATGAACAATATTTTTTTGTGTACAGTGGGTTAATGTTAATTATACATTTTCAGCATTTCAAAACTAACTAATTTATTATGAACACAATTAAAAATGAATATATATCCTTGAATTAACAATACATTATGCTTTGATTCATAAATGCTGTAAAAATGTTATTGTTAGTTCATAATATCTATTGTATTAAAGGGTTAGTTCACCCAAAAATGAAAATTAGGCTGCGTTTTACTCACCCCCGAGCCATCCTGGGTGTATATGACTTCCTTCTTTCAGACGAATCCAGTCGGAGTTATATAAAAAATTGTCTTTGATCTTTCAAGCTGTTTAATGCCACTCAGCGGGTGTTGCATTGCTTCAGTCCAAAAGAACTTAAATAAAAATCGCCCATCCATAAAAAAAAGTGTCCGGAGGGTGAACAAAGGCCTCCTGTAGCGAATCGATGCGTTTTTGTACGAAAAATATCCATATTCAAAACGTAATAATCACTTTAATCTAGCTTGCGCTCACAGTTGTACACAGAAGCAGCTCCGGGTGGATGACGTATGAGGTCAGCGTTGCGCATGCGCCAGTGAGTCTCGTGGCAACCAATGTTTGTTAACAGGAGCAAAGGAAGCAAAGTTTCCTCACTTTAGCAAAGGACAACCAGTCTCCTCTTGGCTTATATCAAAATCCTCCGACATTCTTCTTTACAAATCCTCGTTTTATACTTCTAATTCTTGACCGTTTTTTTGTTTTGATCTCTCCGCTGCATTTCCGCGTTTGTCACTTCTGAGCGGCGCATGCGCAAAGCCGACCTCATATGTCATCCGACCGGAACGGCTTAGTTTACAACTGTGAGCGCAAGCTACATTAAAGTGATTATTACATTTTGAATATGGATATTGTTCTTACAAAAACGCATTGATTCGCTACAGAAGGCCTTTGTTCACCCCCCCAGAGCCGTGTGAGACACTTTCTTTATGGATAGGCAATTTTTATTTAAGTTCTTTTGGACTGAAGCAATGCAACACCCGCTGAGTGGCATTAAACAGCTTGAAAGATCAAAGACAATTTTTTATATAACTCCGACTGGATTCGTCTGAAAGAAGAAAGTCATAAACACCTAGGATGCCTCGGGGGTGAGTAAAACGCAGCCTAATTTTCATTTTTGGGTGAACTAACCCTTTAAGTAAGTTTAACAAATTGAATCTTATGGCGCTTTTCCACTGCATGGTACGGCACGGTATGGCTCGGTACGGTGCACTTTTGGGGGGTTTTTTGCACTGGGTACAGTTCCTGGTACTTTTTTTAGTACCACCTCGGTTGGGGTTCCAAGTGAACCGTACCGTTACCAAAACTTGACGTGTAAACTCTGCTGATCACGGATTGGCTGGAGAGAATCGCCACCACCTGCTCACTGGACTTGTGACACAAACACAAAACAACCGCTAGATTTAAATCAGCACAGCCAGCGAAGGATCGAACGCAACTGTTTTGAACGAGCGCACCTTTTTTTAACAACCAAAAAGTGGCTGTTCCCCCTGTTGAGGAAGTACAGACATTCCTCTCGTTGATAGCTGAGGAGCGGATCCAGCGAGAGCTTGATGGGGCGACACGGAATGAAAACGTTTTTTAAGCGGCGCAACTATAACGACATGTGGATAATCCCACCCACTCTAAAGCGGTACTAAACTGCAGTGGAAATGCAAACTGAGCCAAACCGAGCCGTGCCGTGCCGTACTGAGCCGTACCGAGCCGAGTCGTACCACACAGTGGAAAAGCGCCATTACTGTAGTGTAATTCATTAATTTAATGTGGTTTTATGTAAAACGTGTAGGAAATCATAATCAATAACTGTATGTTTAGATATCTAAAAATAAATAATTTAAATATATATTAAATGTACTATAATATTATATTACAAATAAACCCATTGCTCCTCAAATCTTTTCACAGATACGGGAAACACGGGGCTTTCTACAGGTTCAAGTCTAGCACTGGGAAGATCCTTCCGCTCTTTTATGTGTACGACTCCTACCTTATGCCACCGGAGGCCTGGGCTGAGCTGCTGACCGTCAGGGGCTCTCACAGTCTCCGAGGAACTCCTTACGATGGCATCTTCATCGCTCTCATTGTGGAGGAGCGTCACAAGCAGGAAATCCTGGCTGGTGGGTTCGACGGCATGTACACCTACTTTGCTTCTAATGGCTTCTCCTTTGGATCTTCTCACCAGAACTGGAAAGCAATCAAAGCTTTCTGCAACAAGAACAACTTGCTGTTTGTGCCTAGCGCTGGACCTGGTTATATGGACACCGCCGTCCGGCCGTGGAACAACCACAACACACGCAACCGAGTGAATGGACGATATTACGAGACCTCGTTGCAGGCAGCAATGTCCATAAGGCCTGATATCATCACAGTAACGTCGTTTAATGAGTGGCATGAAGGAACTCAGATTGAGAGGGCCGTGCCCAAGAAGACTGTGGCCCGTCTGTATTTGGACTACAAACCCCATCAGCCAGACCACTATCTGGAGCTCACCAGGAAGTGGGCAGAACATTTCAGTAAGGAGAAAGAGCAGTGGCTTATGTGATTGGGTTTCGCGTTTAGAAGGTTTCCACTTGTTGTTGACATTATCAACGTTACCGATTACTGTCTTTCAATGTATGCAGAAATTTTAAAGGCAGCTAATTAGCAAAGACAAGCCACCTTCTTTTTCTCTCACTCGGTCTATTGATAAACGATTGATTTACTGTCAATTTTCTTGCTGTTTCAATGCAAGTATTTACAAGAACAGTCCACCCAAAAATGAACATCTGTCATAATTTTTGTGATTACAAATCTATATCTGATTTGTGAATATTTTTTGGGGAAGCTGAAAACCCCTTTGCATCAGTCCAGTCTCATTCAGTCAAGTGCATATTCATACATGGGACATCATGAACAGCCCAAGACATGCGAGAACCAAAGCGGTTTGGCATCACTGACATCAAACCTGGCTGGAAATGTCTTGATGTGTGCCATATTTGATGGAATATGACTGTAAACACAAGGCTAAAACACCGTTTTTATGGTATACGTTAATGGTTTTTTTATTTTTGCACCTCAGCAGCATCCATCCTCATTCCCTGTCATTGTATGGAGAAGAGAAGTGTGAACATTGTGCTATATGCCTCCTTTTGTATTCCAAGTATGGTTTGGAAGTACATGGGGCTGGGAGAATTTGCAATTTTAGCTATTCCTTTAACATTAGGCATTGAATCTGACTTCTGCTAGCAGCAACAGTGTGGCCTCAGTATTCAAAGACTACTTGTATTGTGACATTTAAAAAATGGTTGGTGGTTGTGGATATGGTTTGTTTGAATAATGACTGATTTATTATGTTATGTAAATCCTAATTATGCATATTGTAACTCATGTTTAATATTAAACAATAAAAGGAAATCAACAATTTTGCCATAATGCTGTATTTTACATACAATAACAGACTGAGCAGAATGAATTTCTGTCTAAAGCCATCGTTAAGCATTTTTCTGTAAACTGTCACATATAAGTCAGTGTCTCAATTTAAATGAGAATGCTTTTATAAACAAGTTGCACAAAAATTTGCTATGCTCATTTTTCATTAGACAATATTATTTTATGCAGGATAGTCTTAAATTAACACTTACATTTATACTGATGTGAGGTAAACTAATCTGAATTTCATTAACTTTACCCTAGCACAACATTGGCATTTTACGACTAGAGGACGGTGTTGTCATGTATGATGAATGTTTAGCGTAATGATCACAACACTGCAATTAATCAAACTGTGTCTGGACAGATTTTGGCTGCATGTTGCTTCATGTTGAGCTAATGTTAGCCAGTGCTGTTACAGCAGTTTATGAATGTCAGCCTTGCACAAAACAACACATTCAAAACAGAACAGGCACTTCAACGATGATGCATTACCGGAGTACAAATTGCACCACACATAACACAATCAGCACTATGCTAAAATAGCCACAGAAGAAGAAATAAAAACACTTTTGGAAAGGTGATTCAAGAACAAAGAAAACATTATACAATGTGGATGTTTTCTGTAGCCCAGGCGGTGACTAAATAGTTGATATTAAAATAACGGCCCCACTTTATATTAATTGGCCTTAACTACTATGTACTTACATTTTCATTTATAATTTGGTACAATGCACTTATTGTGTACATACTGTACATGTTTTTACATTGTACTTATATTTTAAAAATACATCTGTAATTAATTTCTGTAATTACATTTATAATTACACTGTTGACCCATCCCTTACACCTTAACCCACCCTTAAACCAACCCATACCACCAAACCTGTGTAACAGTCCATAGTTCTGTTACTATGGTTTTAGTAGGTTGTAGTACTACTCCTGTCCTTTAGGGACTCTAAGTTGCTCTTCTCCTCTAGCTTAAATCCCGGTGAGGTGGTAGAGGAAGAGGAGATCTGTTTGGGGAAGGGGAAGCATGGTTTTTCTCCTCGAGTAGTCAATGCAGTAGAGGCCAGATATGTGTGGTAGGCTCAATCATAAGGACTCTTTAGTATTGGTAGTTAATTACTACTAATATGTACAATGGGGATGTGAGGAGCATTTCCACTGTGACTCTACTACACAGAAACCTATAGTGGATCTTTTGGGAATAGTCGTTACTCAACTACTAAAGCCTTTTTGTTTTGGAAGCACTTGGTGGATGGATATTGGGTTAGATTCTTGGTTTATGCTCATTGAACAAGACATCATCAACATCATTATCATCGTC
>NW_015506568.1:213890-215491 GCF_001515645.1 Sinocyclocheilus grahami
GATAGAACGACTGTCTGAACGGTTCACTTCATTAGAAGACCAGCTAGCAGACCTCAGCCAGAGGGTGAGTAAAAATGTTTCCTTTGATGAGTTTGAAAACCGATGTAAACTGATCGAAGAGAGAATGTCTTATCGGGTACAACGAGAGTGTGATAAAGTAAAGAAACAATTAGAATTGCTTGTCCAGGAATTGGGTCAGTCTGTTGTAGACTGCTTGAAGAGAAGAGATCGTCAATTAGATCAAAGATTTCAATCTCTGTTGCCATCTGCATCCACTCCAGACCCTAAGTCCATATTTTCTTTATCTCAGTCTAAACAAAGAAATGTTACCTACAGCATGCAGTCCAGTCACTTAACCAACCAAGGTAACCAAACCATCGTGCAATATAATCCACCAGTAAAACTGGATTTTCCCAGCTTCAGTAGTACACAAGAGGATGATCCTGTTGGTTTTATTGAACACTGCGAAGAGTATTTTGCTGTACGTCCCCTTAGCGATGGAGAAATCCTTGCTTCACTCTCTGCTGTACTCAAAGGTACTGCCAAGGATTGGTGGATGGCAGAGTGGAGAAATGTGCAAAATTGGAGGCAATTTAAAGAAAGTTTTCTGCATTCATATTTAAATGAGGACTATGATGATGTCACAGCAAGGAAATTGTTGGAGAGGAGATAAGGGGCTAGAGAAAGGATCAGAGACTTTGCATTCCACTACCGTGCGTTGTGTCTGAGGTGGAAGAAGGAGATGTCAGAAAAGGAAGTGGTTCAAGCAATCCTAAGAAACTGTAATCCCCGACTAGCTAGTCTGCTACGGGGAACCATCAAGAACTAGTCAGGATTAGTCAGGATTGGAACACAGATAGAAATGAATCCAGATGAATCCAAAAGATATTGGAGTCAAGCTAATGGGGAGGAGCAGAGGAAGAAAGCCTCCACAGTTCAAGAACCTCACCACAAGCCACCACATGCCAGCAATCGAGTCGTACAATCCTTTCAGAGTGCGGTGCAACATGACTATAAAAATATCACCCTTCCCATAATTCTACAGGACAGGTATGTCAGTGCCATGGTTGACACTGGAAGCACTTTCTCACTGATCCAAGAATCATTTTGGAAGCAGTTGTGTCCCCAAGAGCAATGCCAACCCAGCGAAGGACAATCTTTTCTATTGGCCAATGGACAAAGACAGATGGCTATTGGTAAGGTGAAGTGGAAGTGTGAGGTGTTGGGACAATCAGTAGACCTGACTCTTTTCCTTTTACAGAATGCTGATCTGACGGTACCAATCATACTGGGAATGGATTTTCTGTTAAAGACTGGAATGAAGCTAGACTTTCAGAAAGCCCAGTATAGCCTACCCACAGCAGAAGGGGTTATAAAAGAAAATTATTTTCCCTTTCTCCATTATGACATCCACCCCACCATGCATTTTTACCTTGCCATTTTCACACCTACCTGCAGTGATGAAACTCGTCAGAACATACGTCAACTTACTCTGGCAGCAGACACAGATCCACAGACAAGAACAGAGCTGGAGAGTCTGATGTTGAACTGGCCTACTGTTTGTACCCAAGAAATAGGTCGGACAAACCTAGTTAAACATC
>NW_015506568.1:215754-217616 GCF_001515645.1 Sinocyclocheilus grahami
GGTATGTCAGTGCCATGGTTGACACTGGAAGCACTTTCTCACTGATCCAAGAATCCTTTTGGAAGCAGTTGTGTCCCCAAGAGCAATGCCAACCCAGCGAAGGACAATCTTTTCTATTGGCCAATGGACAAAGACAGATGGCTATTGGTAAGGTGAAGTGGAAGTGTGAGGTGTTGGGACAATCAGTAGACCTGACTCTTTTCCTTTTACAGAATGCTGATCTGACGGTACCAATCATACTGGGAATGGATTTTCTGTTAAAGACTGGAATGAAGCTAGACTTTCAGAAAGCCCAGTATAGCCTACCCACAGCAGAAGGGGTTATAAAAGAAAATAATTTCCCCTTTCTCCATTATGACATCCACCCCACCATGCATTTTTACCTTGCCATTTTCACACCTACCTGCAGTGATGAAACTCGTCAGAACATACGTCTCTGGCAGCAGACACAGATCCACAGACAAGAACAGAGCTGGAGAGTCTGATGTTGAACTGGCCTACTGTTTGTACCCAAGAAATAGGTCGGACAAACCTAGTTAAACATTGCATCATTATCACCGATGAACAACCAGTACAGCGACGTGCATACAGAGTCTCCATTGAAAAACAGCAATTCATTGAAACCCAAATCCAGGACTTACTAACCAAAGGGATTATTCGACCATCAATTTCTGCTTGGGCTTCTCCAGTAGTGGTAGTTCAAAAGAAGGATGGAGGATCCAGATTGTGTGTTGACTATCGTGGAATGAATGCCAAGACACACTTGGATGCCTACCCGATGCCCCAGATACAAGATATTCTGAAATCACTAAATGGAACCACTATCTTTAGCACTTTGAACCTTAAAAGTGGCTACTGGCAGTTAGAGATGGAGGCTGACAGCATTCAGAAGACAGCTTTTGTAACTTCCACTGGGCTATATGAATTTGTTTGTCTTCCCTTTGGCCTGAAAAATGCTGCGGCCTCTTTTCAAAGGCTAATGGAACATGTTCTCCGAGAAGTGAAGGGCAAGTGTTGCATGGTCTATATTGACGACATCGTGGTGTATTCTAAAACCATGACAGAACATCAGCAACACCTCCACCAAGTCTTCACATGTCTCCATAAAGCCGGACTCACACTTAACCTTAAGAAATGTAACTTCATCCAGGGATCACTTGCATTTCTTGGTCATATAGTTTCGGACGAAGGGGTAAAAACAGATCCCTCTAAAGTTGCAGCAGTCCAGGTTGGTACCATCGCTTCATTTCCCATTTCTCAGGAAAAGCTGCACCACTTCATGCACTCAAACAGAAAAATTCAACCTGGATCTGGACAGAGCAATTTGGTACAAGCACCTGTTTTAATAACACCTATTTTTAACAAGTCTTTTTGAGTTCAGACCGACGCAAGCGACATTGGCTTGGGGGCTGTTCTTACACAGGAAGTAGAAGGAGAAGAGCATGTGATTGCTTATGCCTCCCGACTGCTCAGAGGAGCAGAGAAAGCATATGCAGTATCTGAGAAAGAGTGCTTGGCTGTAGTCTGGGCCGTAGAAAAATGGCGACCATACCTTGAAGGTCGACCCTTCGAAGTCGTCACAGATCATGCTGCCCTGACATGGGCTTTCCAACATCCAAAGCCTTCCTCTCGCCTCATTCGCTGGACAATACGTTTACAAGGATTCGATTTCACTGTGAGATATCGGAAGGGACAGTGCAACATCGTACCAGACGTATTGTCCAGAATCCAAAATCACAACACTCTGCCTGACACGATCTTCATTGTAAATGCTTCCAAGTTGATGCCTGTAGACCTCTCTCAAATTGCAATATCACAAAATAATGATAGTGAAATTCAAGAGTTGATCTCCAAAGCACAGA
>NW_015506568.1:219476-223146 GCF_001515645.1 Sinocyclocheilus grahami
ATTCAACCTGGATCTGGACAGAGCAATGTCAGCATGCATTCGACACAATCAAGCAGGATTTGGTACAAGCACCTGTTTTAATAATAACACCTGATTTTAACAAGTCTTTTTGAGTTCAGACCGACGCAAGCGACATTGGCTTGGGGGCTGTTCTTACACAGGAAGTAGAAGGAGAAGAGCATGTGATTGCTTATGCCTCCCGACTGCTCAGAGGAGCAGAGAAAGCATATGCAGTATCTGAGAAAGAGTGCTTGGCTGTAGTCTGGGCCGTAGAAAAATGGCGACCATACCTTGAAGGTCGACCCTTCGAAGTCGTCACAGATCATGCTTCCCTGACATGGGCTTTCCAACATCCAAAGCTTTCCTCTTGCCTCATTTGCTGGACAATACGTTTACAAGGATTCGATTTCACTGTGAGATATCGGAAGGGACAGTGCAACATCGTACCAGATGTATTGTCCAGAATCCAAAATCACAACACTCTGCCTGACACGATCTTCATTGTAAATGCTTCCAAGTAGATGCCTGTAGACCTCTCTCAAATTGCAATATCACAAAATAATGATAGTGAAATTCAAGAGTTGATCTCCAAAGCACAGAACCAGCCAAGGCATAATACTTCACAAATTCAATACATTGTGAAAAATGGATTCTTGTTTCGCCATGCACCGGTCGGCCAGAAAGGACAGAAATTCCAACTGGTAATTCCTTCCATTTATCGAGAAACATTTTTGCAATACGCCCATGACAACCCACTTAGCGGGCACCTGGGAAAACTGAAAACACTGCTTCGACTACTGGAGACAGTATACTGGCCTAACATAAGAGCTGTGGTAGAGGAAGAGGAGATCTGTTTGGGGAAGGGGAAGCATGGTTTTTCTCCTCGAGTAGTCAATGCAGTAGAGGCCAGATATGTGTGGTAACTCTTCTATCTGGGTTGGTACAAACTTTATTTTTTATCTCGGTTGACATTTGATTAAATAGTATTTTAGGGACTTATATTAAATATGGTTGGTGGGCCGCTCCCTTAAAAATTATCATTAGCTGTGCCTTTTTAAAAAGAGGAGGACGGTTATACCTGTCCCTAACCTTACCCGTAATAGCAATAATAGCAATAGCAGCCTCAATAGCAGCAGAAGTGTTTTGCAATACAATATGAACACAATAAGTACATTATACGTATTTTTGGATGTAAGTACATAGTAGTTAAGGCCACTTAATATAAAGTGGGACCAAAATAATTTTTTGTGTTTTAATGCACAGTTGATTTTAAGTCAAATAATCTGTGCTATTTTAAAAACATTGATTTGTTCATTTGATCAACCCAAGGTAAAGTTTTACTTTAATGTGACATAGTGGCACATTACATGCACTTACTATAGTAATATAGTAACTGTAAATTATGCATAATTATAAACAACTAACCCTAAACCTAACTCTAACCTTACAGTAAGTACTGTACATGTAGTCAATTAATACTACTCAGTACTTATTTGTGTAATTACACCGTAATTTTGCATAATTTACTTTTATTATAATAGTAAGTGCACGTAACATGTGAACACTTTAAAATAAAGTGTTACCAAATAATGTGTGACCATTAAAGGGGTCATATGACGTTGCTAAAAAAAGCACTATTTTGTGTATTTGGTGTAATGGAAAGTGTTTATGCGGTTTAAGGTTCAAAAAGCACATTATTTTCCACATACTTTACTGTACATTATTGTTGCTCCTCTATGCCCCGCCTTTCTGAAACGCGTCGATTTTTACAAAGCTCATTGGTCTGAAAAGCGAGGTGTGCTCTGATTGGCCAGCTATCCAGTGCGTTGTGATTGGCTGAATATCTCAAGCGTGTGACGGAAATGTTATGCCCCTTACCATACTGTGATGCCGTGTCCCGGAACGATGAGACAAAACCAATAAAACCCATTATAAACGAGGCATTTGTTGTATCCAGTGGGGACATAAATACGGATTATAATGACTTATATTGTCTTTTTACGCGTTGAGTTGCATTGCGCAGCGTAAACATAAAACCATGTCTGCATTTGTGATCGGAGGAACAACAAACAACAAGCGCTACTCTACACTGCTCAAAAGTCGCGTTTGAATCATCAGTGGTAAATTCTTTAAATATGAAAACATACTTACAGGCTGTGAGTCATAACAGACGGTATTGTAGTCTACTCTACCAGGATCAGGAAACAATCCTCCATAAAATGCATTGCACACACATGAATATTTGGGTTGAACTGTTCTGGAACAGTGTTGTAAATACAACTTAACCACTGATTTCTAGTTGTGTCTTCTTTTGGAAGGCCAAAAAAAGTATTTTCGCATTTGCAACGAAACACACAGCGTCTCCACGACATGGCGGCGGGAGCAACAATACTACAGCGAGAATCAAAGTTATGCCTTCTTTCTTTGCGTAAACGTGGGTGGTGTTATGCAAATCTTCCCACACAGTGACGTAGACATGTGGGGGTGTGTTTAAACGAGGCGTTTTAGGAGGGTGTGGACGAGTCTTAACTTTTATAAAGAATATCTCTTTGGGTTTGAAACTTTAGTCTTTGCAACTTTAGGGATCTTATCTATTCACGAACAGATTGTAACACTCCAAAGAGAAAGGAAAACTTGAAATCGCATCATATGACCCCTTTAATGGCACAAAAACTACACACGTTGAGTGTTTTAAGATGAAAATCATTATATAAAACAACCAAAGTGTACTTTGAGTGCAACAGTACTTCTGATTTTAATGCCCAGAGGCACTTGTTCCCAGCCCTATAGTTTCTGGCCCATTTGGACTGATCACTCAGGCACTCAGGACGGCACGATTAGCTGGCTGTGTCTCACATAATTTCTTTCAAGATCATATAACCAACTTACACCACACACATACACACATAAGACCTAATCATAATTGCGGGTAATATTTTTTTCTTGGGTGACAAGCCTGTGCTCTCAGCCTTCCATCAACAATTCTCAGTAAGACTAGAGATGAACAAACAGCACAGGAATGAGAACATGACATGCAACAAATAGAGAGCACTTTCTTATGTTTAAGTGGTATGTGATGATTTGTAATACAGCTAGATCAGTCAAGTCAAGTCAAGTCTGCTTTATTGTAAATTCTTGTTCCTCTCAGACCCTTGGTGCATACAGATAACACTGTACACACAACAGTAGAACATAAATACAGAGACAGATTAAATATAAAATACAACTATACTGTAACAAGGCTGATGAGACGTGAGACGTTCGGATCCAAATGCAAAGCTTTAATAGGAGAAGACACAGACGTGGTCATAAAGCAGGCAGGGTCAAACAGAGGCAGACAGGTATATGGTGGGCAAAACACAAGAATAATCCTAGGGCTAGCGTGGGTCGATGAACTGCAGACAGAGTCACAGGGGCAAGGCTAAAGGGAGGAATCCAGGAAAACAGGCGAAGATGCAAAACCGGAGAAAACAGACAAGGCTAAGGCAGGGAAACAAACGAGGGCTCTGTAGTGTCGCTATCGCTAGGGGAGTGATAATCGCTGAACAATACTCGGCCGAGGGAAGGGATCAGAGTGAGTGTTAAATAGTGAGGGAGTGATATGAAACAGCTGGGTGCAATCAGTGTAAACAGCTGTGTGCAATCCGTGCTGAGTGCAATCAGTGCAATG
>NW_015506568.1:223493-226370 GCF_001515645.1 Sinocyclocheilus grahami
GAGACAAAACCAATAAAACCCATTATAAACGAGGCATTTGTTGTATCCAGTGGGGACATAAATACGGATTATAATGACTTATATTGTCTTTTTACGCGTTGAGTTGCATTGCGCAGCGTAAACATAAAACCATGTCTGCATTTGTGATCGGAGGAACAACAAACAACAAGCGCTACTCTACACTGCTCAAAAGTCGCGTTTGAATCATCAGTGGTAAATTCTTTAAATATGAAAACATACTTACAGGCTGTGAGTCATAACAGACGGTATTGTAGTCTACTCTACCAGGATCAGGAAACAATCCTCCATAAAATGCATTGCACACACATGAATATTTGGGTTGAACTGTTCTGGAACAGTGTTGTAAATACAACTTAACCACTGATTTCTAGTTGTGTCTTCTTTTGGAAGGCCAAAAAAAGTATTTTCGCATTTGCAACGAAACACACAGCGTCTCCACGACATGGCGGCGGGAGCAACAATACTACAGCGAGAATCAAAGTTATGCCTTCTTTCTTTGCGTAAACGTGGGGGGTGTTATGCAAATCTTCCCACACAGTGACGTAGACATGTGGGGGTGTGTTTAAACGAGGCGTTTTAGGAGGGTGTGGACGAGTCTTAACTTTTATAAAGAATATCTCTTTGGGTTTGAAACTTTAGTCTTTGCAACTTTAGGGATCTTATCTATTCACGAACAGATTGTAACACTCCAAAGAGAAAGGAAAACTTGAAATCGCATCATATGACCCCTTTAATGGCACAAAAACTACACACGTTGAGTGTTTTAAGATGAAAATCATTATATAAAACAACCAAAGTGTACTTTGAGTGCAACAGTACTTCTGATTTTAATGCCCAGAGGCACTTGTTCCCAGCCCTATAGTTTCTGGCCCATTTGGACTGATCACTCAGGACAGTGGAATGGCACGATTAGCTGGCTGTGTCTCACATAATTTCTTTCAAGATCATATAACCAACTTACACCACACACATAATAATGTCAGACCTAATCATAATTGCGGGTAATATTTTTTTCTTGGGTGACAAGCCTGTGCTCTCAGCCTTCCATCAACAATTCTCAGTAAGACTAGAGATGAACAAACAGCACAGGAATGAGAACATGACATGCAACAAATAGAGAGCACTTTCTTATGTTTAAGTGGTATGTGATGATTTGTAATACAGCTAGATCAGTCAAGTCAAGTCAAGTCTGCTTTATTGTAAATTCTTGTTCCTCTCAGACCCTTGGTGCATACAGATAACACTGTACACACAACAGTAGAACATAAATACAGAGACAGATTAAATATAAAATACAACTATACTGTAACAAGGCTGATGAGACGTGAGACGTTCGGATCCAAATGCAAAGCTTTAATAGGAGAAGACACAGACGTGGTCATAAAGCAGGCAGGGTCAAACAGAGGCAGACAGGTATATGGTGGGCAAAACACAAGAATAATCCTAGGGCTAGCGTGGGTCGATGAACTGCAGACAGAGTCACAGGGGCAAGGCTAAAGGGAGGAATCCAGGAAAACAGGCGAAGATGCAAAACCGGAGAAAACAGACAAGGCTAAGGCAGGGAAACAAACGAGGGCTCTGTAGTGTCGCTATCGCTAGGGGAGTGATAATCGCTGAACAATACTCGGCCGAGGGAAGGGATCAGAGTGAGTGTTAAATAGTGAGGGAGTGATATGAAACAGCTGGGTGCAATCAGTGTAAACAGCTGTGTGCAATCCGTGCTGAGTGCAATCAGTGCAATGCATGATGTCCGGGGTGATGTGCAACAGTGTGTAGTGCGAGAGTCAATGAAATAGGAAGTTCATGGACCGGATTCGTGACAGAGCCAATGTAAATGTAAATGTAAATACACAGATGACTTTCCTGCCCAGTGAACACTGAGATCAATAACACTGTAACAAAAAACTCTTACGATTCAGGAATTATCTTTGTAATTTAATTTATGTATACTGTAATAGACATTGAGCTGCAGATACAAATGTATAATTCAGCAATGAACTTTTGGGGAAAAATCATTTTCATTTTACTACTGTAAAGTACTCTTGCCAGGTGGAGCGGAAGACCACCACAGCAAAACAGATAGGACCGAAGATCCCCCTGGTGGAGCAGAGGACCACCAGAACAGGACTGAAGACCACCACGGCAGTGCAGAAGACCCCCAGAGCCAGACAGTAGACCACCACGGCGGAGCAGAGGACCACCAGAGCCAGACAGTAGACCACCACGGCGGAGCAGGAACAGAGAGCCCCTAGGTGAACCACATCCATCAGGAGACCATGGTGGAGACTGTAATAACGAGAGAGCAGAGACAGACAGGCAGAGAACCACCACGGCGGATCAGAGGGAACAGAAAACCCTCCCGGTGAACCACCCCGACCAGGAGACCATGGCGGAAACTGTAACAACGAGAGAGCAGAGACGGACAACACAGACAGAACATTGGGGTTGAAAGACAAGGCTGCGCGTTCAGAGGCAGCCTCCTTGGCTGGGTCGGGACAGCACAGAAGTTCACAAATGACCTCCTTGGCAGACACAAAGCACACAAAGAATTCACTAACGGCCTCCATAGCCGTGACAGGATGAGCAGTGAGCTCGCAAACGGCCTCCATAGCTGTGACAGGACGAGCCGGGAGTTGGCAGACGGCATCTATAGCTGTGACAGGATGAACAGGGAGTTCATAGGCGGCCTCCATGGCCAGAACAGGACAAGCAGAGAGTTCATAGGTAGCCTCCTTGGCCGGAACAGGATGAGCAAAGAGTTCATAGACGGCCTCCTTGGCCGGAACAGGATGAGCAAAGAGTTCATAGACGGCCTCCTTGGCCGGAACAGGACAGGCAGAGAGTTCGTAGACGGCC
>NW_015506568.1:231949-233319 GCF_001515645.1 Sinocyclocheilus grahami
ACAGACGTGGTCATAAAGCAGGCAGGGTCAAACAGAGGCAGACAGGTATATGGTTGGCAAAACACAAGAATAATCCTAGGGCTAGCGTGGGTCGATGAACTGCAGAGAGAGTCACAGGGGCAAGGCTAAAGGGAGGAATCCAGGAAAACAGGCGAAGATGCAAAACCGGAGAAAACAGACAAGGCTAAGGCTAAGGCAGGGAAACAAACGAGGGCTCTGTAGTGTCGCTATCGCTAGGGGAGTGATAATCGCTGAACAATACTCGGCCGAGGGAAGGGATCAGAGTGAGTGTTAAATAGTGAGGGAGTGATATGAAACAGCTGGGTGCAATCAGTGTAAACAGCTGTGTGCAATCCGTGCTGAGTGCAATCAGTGCAATGCATGATGGGAAATGTAGTCCGGGGTGATGTGCAACAGTGTGTAGTGCGAGAGTCAATGAAATAGGAAGTTCATGGACCGGATTCGTGACATATACAAATAAGGTAAAATGTAAAAAAATATATATAAAGCAGCACAAGGCAAATGGCAGATAGAGTGCAAACTAGTGAAGTAGACAACAATGCAGATATAATGATTTGTAGTGCAAAAGAGCTTATTTAGGCTGATTAAAGTGACCGTATGTGTGTGTATTAGGGAGGGGGGAGTGGGAGAGTCCGTCAGAGTTCAGTGGTGCGTGGGGCAAAAGAGGGGAGGGGGTGCAAGGTCGGGAGGGAGTTCAGCTTCCTGACAACCTGATGGATGAAGCTGTCCTTCAGTCTGCTGGTCCTGGCCTGGAGACTCCACAGTCTCCTCCCTGATGGCAGCAGACTAAAGAAGCTGTGTGTTGGGTGGGTGGGATCACCTGCAATGCAGAGGGCTTTTCGGGTGAGACGGGTGTTGTACATGTCCGGGAGAGAGGCACCAACGATCTTCTCAGCTGCTCTCACTATGCGTTGAAATGACTTGCGGCAGGACACGTTGCAGGCACCATACCACACAGTGATGCAGCTCGTCAGAATGCTCTCGATGGTGCCTCTGTAGAAGGTGCACATGATGGGGGCCGGGGCTCTGGCTCTTCTTAGTTTGCGGAGGAAGTAGAGACGCTGCTGTGCTTTCTTGGCCAGTGCTGTGGTGTTGTCAGCCCAGGAGAGATCCTCTGTGATGTGCACACCCAGGAACTTGGTGCTGCTCACCCTCTCCACAGTCACACCATTGACGGTCAGAGGAGCATGCTGAGTGCGCACTCTCCTGAAGTCAACAACAATCTCCTTCGTCTTCTCCACATTCAGAGAGAGATTGTTGTCACTGCACCACCCGGCCAGGCGGCTCACCTCGCTCCTATAGTTTGTCTCATCTCTGTTGCTAATGAGACCCACTACAGTCGTGTCATC
>NW_015506568.1:236582-249495 GCF_001515645.1 Sinocyclocheilus grahami
TAATGGTCTGTATCCCCTGCCACAGGCTCCGAGTGTCTCTGCTGTCGCTGAAATGATGGGCTATCCTCCTGGAGTACTGTCTTTTTGCCTCTCTGATGCCGCGGGAAAGGTCGGCCCTAGCTGTCTTCAGGCCCACCTCATCTCCAGCTCTGAAGGCAGCATTCCGCATCTTCAGGAGTCCATAGACCTCTCCTGTTAGCCACGGCTTCTGGTTGGCCCGGACAGTGATGGTCTTTGTGACTGTTACATCATCAATACACTTGGTGATGTAGGCAGTGACAGTCTCTGAGTACTCTTCGAGGTCTTTGGTGTTATTGTATGTTGCAGCCTGCTTAAACATATTCCAGTCAGTGGTGTTAAAATGGTCTTGAAGAGCCTCTGACGCACACTTGTATCTGTTTGTGAACTGGTTTGGTGACTTTAACAAGTGGTCTGTATGCAGGCATTAGCATGACCGTGATGTGGTCTGAGGCACCGAGGTGGGGTATGGGGAGGGCCTTGTAAGCTCCTCTCTGGGTGGTGTAAACAAAGTCTAGAATGTTGTTTCCCCGAATTGGAAAGTCTATGTGTTGGTGTATTTTTGGGAACACACTCTTTAAGTCTGCATGGTTGAAATCCCCAGCCAAGATGAGAAAAGCATCGGCTGTCTGCTGCTCACTGATGTGCTGGTACAGTTAATTTAGTGCCTCGCTCCTGTTGCTGTTGTTGGAGCTGGGAGGGATGTATACAGCAACGAGCAGTATGGCTGTATATTCCCTTGGTAGATAGAACGGCCGGCACTTAATAATCATAAACTCCACCAGGGGTGAGCAGTGTTTGCAGACCACAACAGCATCGCGGCACCATGCATCATTGATGTAAACACAAAGTCTGCTGCCGCGGGTCTTACCTCCCTCGATGCGAGCTCTGTCCACTCGATAGCATGTGAGCTGATCGAGATGAATAGCGCAGTCCGGAATGCTGTTGTTGAGCCATGTTTCCGTGAACACAAAAACACAACAGTCTCTTACAGTCCTCTGAGTTGAGCGTAGTAGTCGGATGTAGTCCAGTTTATTGTCAAAAGAGCATACGTTAGCCAGTACGATGGTGGGGACAGCTGGCTTGTGTGGGTTAGCCGCTAGCCTAGCCCGGATACCTCCGCGCTTACCCCTCTTCTGCTTCCTCTCACGCTGCTTGTGGCGCCTCCGCTGTGGGCGAGATGCAGTAGTGGGGGTCGGTGATGATGTGGGCCTCCGGAGCAGACGAGATCCCGCAGCTCTTCGGCGTGCGCAGAGTTTAACTCTAAAAATGTGGTTCTGCCGACATACAGTCGTGAATTTCTGCTCTATGCGCGCTTAGAGACAGATAGACGCGACGAATAGGTACAAAAACACATGCGACTCACGAGACAAAAAACACGAAAACACCTTTCTGTCGGGAGAGAGAGAAGCCGCAGCGTGTGAACGCGCCACCATCTTGAGGGATATCCCTCAAGATGGAGGGGATATAGATGGAGGGGAACAAAGGAACATTTTGATTTCAAAACAAAAGTTCCCTTTCAAAGGTTTACTCAATGCTGTGCCAGTAGCTGACACTATGAGAACACCCTCCAGGTGTGATTATTGTCTGAAGCCAGTATAGAATAACACCAATTAATTGACTGATGGTGCTTGTGGCGGCCACTGAGGTGCTTTGTCACTGTTGCCTCGTGTGGTATCACCCCTCAGATTTTCTGTCTTTAGGAAGTGATTTATATGCAAGACCAAATAATGTATTGCCATTTCATCATGTTCCTCTGCCACCCTCAGAGCAGTTGTTGCATGATAGGTGCGTGAAATGTTTGAGGATTAAACATGCCCGGACAGCTGTTTAATGTCTGTCAGATTGACAATTTTAAATTAAAGGTGCTCCGCTCTAGTTTCATCTTCTCTCTGAGAAAAGAAGGCCGTTTGGTTAACCCCCGCTGCGCTGGTTCTGCTGTTGCTGCGGCTGTGCGAGCTGGAAGCTTGTGGTCCTGATGCCTAGATAGAACAAATGGAGAGTGAGGCAACAGATTAGCGCTTAGCAGTTAGCCCTTAGCTCTCTCCTCAGATCATGCATGAGTGGTCTAGGGTGTTTCATCTACCCAGTGGAATTCACCCATGCTGATCTCTGTCCTGCAATGAAGAAGAGATGCTCCAGAAGAACCTGCCACCTGGCTGCCTCGAGGAAGAGGTCCATTCTTTCCTTATGTCAATGAGCAGGTGGTAAAGTTGTGGTTTGCACCCCAGTTGGTGCACATCCCGTTTTTGCACTCAAGTCCATAATTTCCCACATAGTCAGGGGGGAAGCCCACAGTTACGTGCACATACCCTCCCATTGAGAAGACCGTTGATGCGCATCTGAGCCCTTCCTCGACCACTCTTGGTGCAGACCTCAGCAAAAACTCCCTTCTAAGCCACCCACCTGGTTGACAAGATTTAAAACTTCTGAAAATAGTAGCGAAAGCGGCACATGCACTGTGCGTGATGGGAATGCCACAGGTTTTTCAAGCCAAGCCCCTACAGTCACTAGACAGCGGCGACCTGGACTTGAAAGACTTGAAGGTCTCCTACTGTAAGGTGCTCCTTAATGTGCCGATCACTCCCTCTGGTTTCTTTGGTGATGCCGTGGAGTTTCAGAGGCACAAAAGAGCATACAGGAGATGAGTCAACAGATGCTCCTGTATGCATTTCATCCTGCATTCCCCTCATGTTCCCCTCATACCGGCAAAAGATACAAGGTTCATGTTTCTGTTTGTCCAATAAAAAAAACACAAACACCCTCACAAAAGAACTGTTTTCTCCTCATCCTATCGATACGGCATTGCTCGCTCTGCCGCAGAGCAGCGCAGAGTCACTGTCTGTGCCTGTTATGGCCTCCCAGTGTTGTCCCTCATGAGCCATTTCCCCGTCAGTGGGTTTAGCTTCACCAGGGCAGGGCACCGGTCTATGTACACTGCTGCCAGTGATAGCGACCAAAGATATACAGCCCGCTATGTCAGTCCTAGAGAGCTTTGGAGAGCGTGGAGAGCTTCCTAGGCATCGTACACTGGCTGCTGGACATGATAGAGCACAGGTATTCTCCCCAGGTCAGATGCGGACTATCCCATTTCTGTGGCGTGGTTCTGTCTCTCATATTGCCTGTTTTGAGAGGTTCAGTGTGCTCACAAAAGCAGCTACAGAATGAGACTGTCTGAGTGAGCTGGAGATCGGGGTTTACAGCTGCCATTTCGTGGTGCCCAAGAGAGATGGGGGACTCTGTCAGATCCTGAAGCAGACCCTGGCACAAATCAGAGGAACATTAAAACACAGTAAACCAACTCATCAAATTACAGTGCAAGGCTCGTCGCATGTCCTCAATCTAGCAAACCCTCGTGAGCCTCGAGTCCGACTAGGAGGGAGCGGGAGAAACGGCTCTCTCCAATATTTTGATTTTGGACTGCAGTACCCATTTCAACCGCTAGCTGTCAATATTATATACTGCACCTTTAAAATACCTTATATAAAATACCTTATATAATGTTGGGCTGCTTAATGTACAACAGTGCATCATATTGTAAAAGACCATGTTTTTGTAGTGCTCTCCTGTGAGGAAAAGAAAAAAACTCAGTAGGCTACTTCTCATTTGTATGCGAATACTTAAGGACTGCATTTCATCACACTCCACCACTTTGTTATTTTGCAAATGAAACGAACAAAGTTTATTGCTAGAATATTAACAAATAGTTGCTAACTACAGCTGCTTCTGAAGGACACAGACCGGTCTAGACTGTTCTTGTTGCCTAGCAACTGTGACAGCTGACGTTGAAGAGCGGCAGTAACGTTTGTAAGTGGACTTTTTATATTCAACTGCATAAAACTAAACAGGGTTGAAAACCTGTTTAAATATGTTCACCATGGTCCATTTATGTACATAATATTGAATAATAGAATAAATTACATAAAAATGCATTTTGGTAAGATATGTCAACATTTAACAACTTTATATATATATATTTTTTCAAAACCAAGTTGAAACCCAATACTTACATTTAAAGTGTAATTCGGTCATTAAAATTCTAAAACGAACAATTCGGGCTCCATAGTTATTTTCAATTTCATTAACAAATAAAATCTCAGAATGGCAGCTCTCTTCTCGCACGGACTGCTATGCGACAGAGCGCAATCGGGAACACCTGCTGGCGCAATCAGGAAATCCTGCGAAGGCTAGACTTGGAGCGGCCTTCGGAGGACCCGTACTTCGTAGGCTGTAGCCTATAATTGGGACACAGCTTTAATCTACAACAGGGGTGCCCAACCCTGTTCCTGATCAAACACACCTGAACCAACTAATTCGGATCTGAAGGAGCACTTGATAATTACAGACAGGTTTGTTTAATCGGGGTTGGAACTGAAGGAAGGTAGGATCTCCAGGAACAAGACGCACCCCTGATCTATAACAATACATCTGTTTCAGTGGTTCCCAACCCTGGTCCTGGAGGCATCCCAAGGGTGTATTCACACCAGGAAAATCCGCTAGTTCATCATGTAAAAGTTGATGTGTGCGAAAGTCTTATCTGTAGTACAGTGGTTCCAACCCTGGTCCTGGAGGCACCGCAACACTGCACATTTTGCGTGTCTCCTTAATCATACACACCTGATTCAGGTCATCAGCTCATTAGTCGAGACTCCAAGACCTAAAATTGGTGTGTCAGAGAAAGGAGACATGCAAATTGTGCAGTGTTGGGGGTCCTCCAGGACCAGGGTTGGGAAACACTGCTGTAGAACATCAATGTCCAAATACTGTCCATACTGTAGCTAAAGTTGACTGATAGCAAATGAATAATCCAACCTCTTGTAATGAAAACACACCCCAGCTCTCAAACACCAGACTCTTCCTAGCCAGGAACAGTCAAAAATAGTCCAGACTATGGTCTCACGTCAAAAAGAACTTTAAATCCATATTCAAACTGGACCATGATGTGATAACCTCACCAAGAGTCCTTCTAAAATGCATACAAATATACAGTCTTAAACTCTTAGCATCAATCCAAACATAGGTCATTCATACATGTAACATCTCTGCAAAAAACATCTGCAATGTACACTTTGAAAAAAAAAACAACTCCTTACTTTAGACTGGGCTTGAAATGACACATTTCCCAACCAGGACACAGCACAATGTGCTCAGCAGGTGAGATATGCTGGCTACTGCTGCTTGTTATTGCTAACTCCCTCTACTACATGGCTTTACTTAAGGAAACCTAAAACACCCTAGCAACCCTAGTGGTAAGGAAGAAAACTGCCCACAAAATTCTTATTAACAGGCTCATGTCTGTTACACCTCAAATATGGCTCGTGAGATCCACTTTCCTGCAAAGTTTAGCTCCAACTTTTATCAAACTCACCCAACTGTGATTTTCTAATGATCCTGAAGACATGTTCAGGTGTGTTTGATTAAGGTTAGAACTAAACTCTGCAGGAAAGTGGATCTTGCGAACCAGATTTGAGGATCTCATGACTGGCACTGATAGTTCAGGCTGGTTCATCGCTGGGGTGGGGGCTGCAGCTGGCACTCTGTTTTCCTCCTCACTCTCGTAGATGGTGATGTTGTGGAGGAGTACCCATGTATGTGCGTTCTCCCATTTCAGGATTTAAGGTTGTCCGGAAAAGGTGTGTAACTCAAATCAGTAACCAAGGCAACAAACAAGGAAATCAGATAGGGAGGCAGGGAAGCAAAAAATAAAAAAATAAAAAAACAAACTAAAATAATCCTGATAGTAGGGAACAAGGCACTTCATAGCTTGCCATACTCCTCAGTCCTGCTTTATTTCCTTAATTGGAAATCTGAGGGTGATGGCACGAGTGTGTCCTTTTGAGGTGTATGTGATGTAGCGCCTCAGTGGACGGTGCAAGCACCATCAGTCAATGATTTGGCATACTTCTACATGGGCTTCAGACAGGGCCATCCTTAGCTGACACGGGCCTGGAGCCATGTAGGGAAAGGGTGGTGGGTTTGGGTTTCCCCCTCTGTCTGTTCGTCATGGGGGCCCCTTCAAAGCGCGGGGCCTGGTGCAACCGCACCAGTTGCACCACCCAAAGGACGGCCCTGGTTTCAGAAAATTGTCACACCCAGAGAGCAGTGTTGGGGGAAGTTACTTTTAAAAGTAATCCATTACAATATTGCGTTACTTCCTAAAAAAAGTAACTAATTACGGTACTTAGTTACTTTTTATTGAAAGTAATGCGTTGCGTTACTTTTGCGTTACTTTTCAAATCTGGGCTGGGCTTGCTTGTTTGCTTTTAATATAAAAAGTTCTATTTTTGGCAAATGTAAAAGCCCTTTCACACCAAGAGCCTCAGGCTGAAGGGAATGCAAATGCACGTCTGTACAGTAGAACACAGAAGAAGAAAGTTCAACACTCTTCAGCAATAAAAAAAGAAGAAGAATATTAGTTTATCTTGTGTATTTTTTGCTTATTAGTATGGTTGAATTGGATCACTGAAGGTCAGCAGCAAATAAATGGGATTAAATACATAAAGGATGTTTGTATTATTTAACATATGTAATTATTGCAGCTTTAAGTCATATTCTGAGTTGCTTTTAACCGTTTTTATTAATTCTGAGGAAAACTAAATCTGATTTGTTTTTTGTGAGTGAGTGAGATGAATTAATGCGTGTTCACATTTATTCTAGAACTAAAGTAACATCTTACTCCCGATTTCTCGCAGAGCTTTCAATCAATAAATGGGGGGGAAAAAGTAACTGGCGTTACTTATTTGAAAAAGTAACTCAGATATTCTCTTGTAAATTAAAAAGTAATGCGTTACTTTACTAGTTACTTGAAAAAAGTAATCTGATTACGTAACTCGCGTTACTTGTAATGCGTTACCCCCAACACTGCCAGAGAGTGTCTCCATAGTGTCAGTTACTGACACAGCATCTCGTTCCCTACTCTGGGAACCAAAGAAACATACATAACCATGATGTTTTGCACCAGACACCAGTGTTAGGGGTAACGTATTACAAGTAATGTGAGTTACGTAATCGGATTACTTTTTAAGTAACACATTACTTTTTAATTTAGAATGAAATATCTGAGTTACTTTTTCAATTAAGTAACTCCAGTTCCTTTGTTTTCCATGTATTGACTGACGGCTCTCGTGTTGCCATGTTGAGAGAAATCAGGAGTAAGTGCAGAGGCGTTGTGTGCGCTGTGTGAACATGATGATACTGTAGATCTAGACTAAATATGAACATGTATTTACTCATCTCATCCACACAAAAACAGATTTAGCATTCCTCAAAATGAATAAAAACAGTCGAATGCAAACTCAGAATATTATACAAACCTGCAAATATAATTTTTGTTTTTAATCCCATTTTATTACTCAGTGTCTTTGTGTCCCAAATCCGGTCCGTGGGCTTCAGGCCGATTGCCACTAGAGGTTATTCTCCCATTACATTGACTCTTACACCACACAGACTGTTACACATCACCCTGGACTGCATTTCCCATCAACCATTGCACTGATTACACGCACTCAGCTGAATGCACTGATCACACACACACACACACAGCTGAATCCAATCAGACATGCTACTTAAACCATGGACTTCCTCTCTCTCTCTGCCGAGTATTGTTCTGCATTTTTCACTCCCCAAGTGTTAGGTGCCTTACTGAGCCATTCCGTGTTTTCTGTTTTAGTCTCGTGTATTGTTTTGCGTGTATCCCTGTTTAGCGGATAGCTACCTTACCGAGCCTGTTTAAGTTTTCATAGTTTTCTTAGTCTAGTCTTAGTCTTGCCTTGTCTGTTTTCCTGGTCTCTGATTCACGCCACGTCTCTTGGATTAACCCTTTGCTTGCTGTTTCTGACTCTGTTTGCCCCTGCTTGGACCTTTGCCTTCTACCTGGATTTATCTCTTGCCTTGCCTTCGATATACCCGTTTGCCATTGTCTGACCCATGCCTGTTAAAACCACGTCTCTTAATAAATGCTTGCACATGGATCCTCATGCCTCCCGTCTCGTCGGTCCCGTTACACTTTGCTACTGACCTTCAATGATCCATTCCAATTCAACCATACTAATAAGCAAAAATGACACATTTGTGTTTCATTTTTTTCAGCCATTTGTATCTGCAGTCTCGTTATTTCAGGTCACCACGCAAAGCATATGACCATAGGTGATGTCGTCATAAGTTATGACGCAACTGAGAATCATATATAGCCTATACATATATGTGAGTATCGAATAATACATACAGTAAATATAGTAATGAAGTGTCATCACTTTACACCACTGATATTGTACTCCACGGTACTTACATTTTACTGAACCTGGAACATTCCTTTAATTCAGATCTTTTATTTATTTATTTATTTATATTTATTTATTTTTGCTTTCAAACAATCAGCCTTTGGCTATAAGTGCACTTTTACACAATCACTGCTTTTTTAAATCAGAAGATAGAAATGCATGAAACCATAAAAAACAATCATGGTTACATGTGCATGTAAAATCAATAGAAACACTGAAACAACAACAACATTGACACTTTTATTGAACTGAGATGGAACAACACAAACTAAGTTGAGATGAATAATGGCACTATTGTCTATAGTAGAGTTGCTTTACAGCTGAAATTGATTTTTTTATATAAATTATTATTTTTATCCTCTATGTATAATGTGCTATATAAAAAAATTAATTTACATTAAATAGTGTTGTTAATTAGAACATGTTCCTAGTTACTGTAATGAACAAGACATGTGGTTGCTCTGCTAGGATGCCTGTGTGAACTTGATATAACTCATTTCACATATCCACTAAAAATGACCAAAACATTTAAAAGGCAGTGCAAAAATGTCAGTGCAAAAATGTCTCAGAAAAGTGAAGTAAATCTCTAGCAGCGTTTGTTTAAAGATGCTAGAAAGAAACAAAAGGTTACTTTAGAAAACACATTCAGTAAGGTGACTTTTTCATGCAGATTTGTTATTTCGGTTTATGTGTGTCTGGCTCACAGGAACTGTGTGTTCTGGCCAGCTCTGACTTTCTGTACGAGACTGGCATCTAGTGGACATTTTAGGATGTGAGTTTACAGACTTACAGACACGCCTGTTTTTGCACACGTCTTTTAAACACAGAACCAGGAAACCCAGTTGAGTGAGTCTGATCTGCTGTTGTTTGTGTGTCTGTATTGCTGTAGACACAGTAAAATGGCTGAAGCCAGTGTTTTTTCAGTGGAGCAGTTCAGCTGTCCAGTGTGTCTGGATCTCCTGAAGGATCCAGTGGCCATTCCCTGTGGACACAGTTACTGTATGAGCTGCATTACAGACTGCTGGGATCAAGAGGATCAGAAGAGAGTCTACAGCTGCCCTCAGTGCAGACAGACCTTCAGTCCAAGACCTGCTTTAGCTAAAAACACCATGCTGGCTGAAGTGGTGGAGAAACTGAAGAAGACCAAACTAAAAGCTGCTGTTCCTGCTGGACCTGGAGACGTGGAGTGTGACATCTGTACTGGAAGAAAACACAAAGCCGTCAAGTCCTGTCTGGTGTGTCTGGAGTCTTACTGTCAAACTCACTTTGAGCGTCATGAGGAGTTTCGTTCAGGAAAGAGACACAAAGTGACTGATGCCACAGGACGACTGCAGCAGATGATCTGCCATCAACATGATATGCCTCTATTGGTTTTCTGTCGTACTGACCAGCAATGTGTTTGCATGCTGTGTGCAATGGATGAACATAAAAACCATGAGACTGTATCAACTGCAGCAGAGAGGACAGAGAAAGAGGTATGAACTGAAATTACACATGTAATGCTGACACTTCAAGTGTTTCTCTTCACTGCAGTATCCAGCTGTATCATGAGTGCATCATGTGATCTTCTCTCCCATTGGGAGTTACTACATGACGGCTCTGTGTATTTGAGCATGAGTTGAACTTTGCTCATTTTTGTAACATTGCTCAAGTTCTGTGCTCTAATCGAACATGCATCAGAGTTGCTGTTTTTGCTGCAAATTGCAGTCAGTTTGAATGTCCATGTCGGCTTCACATTAATTTATGATTACAGAAGCTGTAAAGAAGAAATGTTTTAATCAAACAGGCGCCTTTTTACATGACAATTTTGTGATAGCATTATGTAATTTGTCTCAGGTTTGCTGTTTTTAATTTCTCCTCTAGAAACACTTGAAGGAGACACAGAGTAAACTCCAGCAGAGAATCCAGCAGAGACAGAAAGATCTTGAGCAGCTGAGAGAGGCTGTGGAGTCTCATAAGGTGAGTTTGGAGAAGAAGAGAAGTTTGACTCTCCTCTTTCAGTCCCACTGAAGCCGCTGTGAGGAAGCAGTAAGAGCTGATTGTGATGTGTGTCTAACAGCGCTCTGCACAGACAGCAGTGGAGGACAGTGAGAGGATCTTTACTGAGCTCATCCGCTCCATTGAGAGAAGCCGCTCTGAGGTGACACAGCGGATCAGAGATCAGGAAAAGACTGCAGTGAGTCGAGCTGAAGGACAAATGGAGCGACTGGAGCAGGAGATTGAAGATCTGAAGAAGAGAAACTCTGAGCTGGAGCAGCTTTCACAGACAGACGATCACATACATTTCCTGCAGGTAACAGATCTAGAAAAAAAACACAAAAAAACCCACAGTAGACTTTAGCTAGATCTGCTGTTACAGGGACTAAATATACTGAGCCTTTAATAAACTGACATTTATTATTTGATCCACACTGATCGACTGATTGAATATTCTGCTAATGGGAATGATGTCAGAAATGTTTTCTAGTGATGTTGTGGTTTTTACTATAACACTGGTTTCACTCAGGTACACTGCAGCAGTCAGGTGACCTGTTGAAACATGGTAATAATAGAGACCATTATGCATTATATGACTGTTTTATTTGCCCAATAAATCATTAGAATCATAATCTTAATTATGTTCAACCCTCTAATAATAATAATACCTTTTATTTATAGGCGCCTTTCAGGACACTGTACAAAGTAAAACAAAGCAATAAAAAACATACAAGAAGCAAACACTATAACAATACACTAAACAAGCAGATCATTAAAAGCTATTCTAAACAAATACGTTTTGATCTGAGCTTTAAAATGGGAAACTGAATCCAGCTGGCGAATGTGCAAAGGTCAAGAGTTCCATAACTTTGGTGCTGCACAACTAAAAGCCCTACCACCAAAGGAACTCATCTTGAAGTTTAGAACAGACAATAAGTCTGCAGAAGATGATCTCAAAGCACAAAGGAGTATACAAATGAAGAAGATCAGAAAGATAATTAGGTGCCAAATTGTGAAGAGCTTTGTATGCAAGAAGTAAGATTTTATAATGTACACGATAATGATCAGGAAGCCAATGCAGCTGGAAAAAGAATTGGAGATATATGATCAAAAGTACGTGAGCGGGTAACTATCCTAGCTGCTGAATTCTGGATTAGCTGTAATCGATTAAGTTGTTTTTCAGGAATACCAAATAAAAGATAATTACAATAATCAATCCGAGATGTAACCAATGCATGGATAAGCACTTCAGTTCTATGTTGGGAAAGTGTTGCGTGTTGCGAGGATGGAAAAATGCAGAACGTGAAATATTACTAATATGAAGACCAAACAAACGCAAACCATCCAGTATAACCCCAAGACTTTTCGCCTGGGTAGAAAACTTGACTGGGCAATTATCAATAACCAAGGTAACGGATTGAGTTTTAGATAAAACAGACCTAGAACCCATAAAGAGGGCTTCAATTTTATTGGTATTAACTTAGTGAGCTCTGGTGCCCTTCGATAAATTTTGCCAGAAAAAGTTTACTTATTTACTTCATCGAAATGGTACAACGCATATAAAAGTTTTGACACTTACTGCACAATTACTATTACTTAGCCTTACACTTAGTATACACTTACTAAAAAAAAACAACAAAAAAAAAACAGTCAGACTTGTACCCGTCACGGACAAGATGAACTTGTAGATGGAAACAAATGGGAAACTAATTTCATCTGAGGAAACATTTGGCACTGCACCCAAACAGCATTTGAAGGTCATTTATTAAGACATCAACCTCAAATTTGAAACATAACTAAGATGTTTAGATGTATGGCTTTTGTTTATGGTTTTAGAGTACCATGTTTTGGAAAATATGTATTTCACATAAAATCCGAAAGTAGTATTGTTGTAAAAAAAATTTAACAATAAAATCCTCTACTTTTTTTCCACTTCAGCAATAATCAGCCAAGTATCTTCTTTAAAAAGAGACCAAACTTAAGTGCTCCAAAGCATTTGAGATTGATGACAGTTTAAGTAAGAAATTTCATTTTCAGGTCTATGCTAATTACTGCCTAAATATAATTTATTAAAATCTAGCCCAACCTAAAAATCGTCTCAGGTTACTTATGTAACCATGGTTCCCTGAGTAGGGAACGAGACACTGCGTCCTCTAGGGGTCGCTATGGGGAACGCCTCGTCGTGACCCGTGTCTGAAGCATACATTGAAAAAACACCAACTCGTTGGCCGGCGACAGCCATGACGTCACTATTGAAAGGAACTGTCTCAGTAGTGGCCACACCCTGTTAAAGTAGGTATCCTAGGATACCTAAGTGGAGTGGTGCCCAAGGTGAACTGGGCTTAAACCAGCTCAAGAAAGGGCACGAAGCAACCGCACAAAGCCCTCACCGTACAGGATTTTAGAAAAGAACGCAAAGAACTAGCGTGCGAACTTACCACAAGTGGATTTTAGAAAGTGCACAAAACCTTCACGTGCACACTTACCATAACATGGATTTTAGGATACCGTTCTAAGGGGGCTCTCGTGGTACTCTGAAAGAGCAGCTCATAGATGGAATGGTACATACCAAACCCAATATGTTTGAGAGTCACCAACTCAATCTAAGATATAAAGCTGGAATGGCTAGCAGTAAATCT
>NW_015506568.1:249828-286077 GCF_001515645.1 Sinocyclocheilus grahami
TCACTTATGTGGATTTTAGAAAGTGCGCAAAGTGCTCAGCGTGCACACTTACCACTACTGTGGATTTTAGAAAGTGCGCAAAGTGTTCAACGTGCGCACTTACCACTATGTGGGTTTCAGAAAGTGCACAGAGCTTAGCGTGTGCACTTACCATAGCATGGATTTAAATTTCCAGGCATCTGATCACAGATACCCGGAGGTACTGGGCCAAACGGGAGAGGCAAACTCAAATACGACCCTCTAAGGCGAGGGGAGCACTGCCTGAGACAGCATTATACAAGAAGGTTCTCGCAAATTCCACCTATACTTCCCGCGTGATGCCTCAGCAAGTGGGGATATCCTGGAGCCCGGACATGCAGAACATTTTTGCAGTGTCGTGCTGGGGGCCTGATGATCAAGAAGGCTCCCGCAGAAGCCTCTGACCTGGCCGCATGGTCCAGCAAGCATGAAGCCGGAACCAGGGCTATCATACCGGCTGGACACAATATCAGCGAGTGAGGTAACACTGCCAGTCGAGCACCTGGTTTCTGAATCCAGCAGGGGTGCTCACAGAGGACCTACCTTAAAAAGGACAGAAACACAGATGAAAAGAAGGACTGAAGGCCGCTGAGCACACCTTTGCCTCCCTGAACTTCTCGACCACCGTCTCAACGGAGGTAACCGAAAATATTCGGAAGGCGAAACCGGCGCATCGAGAAGAAAACCCCTCTCTTCCATCCCAATATCTGCCAGGTTCACCCACAGATGTCTCTCAATACCTACTATAGCTGCCATGCTTAGTAGCACAGAGAGTGAGATCTGTGGTGCGACGAAACTCAGCTACCTCATCTGGCCTTTATCCAGGTCTTCCAGCAGGTCAACCTAATATGCTTGGAGCACCGCATTGTGTGCAACGAAGCAACAGCCTGACCTGCTGCTGCGTATGCCCTGCCATCTAAGCGAGATGGCAAGGAGGGAGTTTTAAGAGAGGACGTCTCACCCATAGAAAGATAGCTAGCCAGTCGTCTTTTTTACAGGGGCATCCTCTCATAGTCGTTTCCGCGCATCGCCTCGATGTTGGCATAACTCGTGTGCTAGAATCGATGAGTGCGTAAGAAAGATAACGCTCAAAACTCCTAGAGGTTTACTCTCATCCACAGCCGACAAGCGCGAGAGGGAAAACCCCTTTTTAAACTCATCAGCCGGATCCACCTGCGATCCCCACAAGCCCATCCTCCTCCGTCCCTCAGCAGCGGTGGGTCCTGAGCCGCGGGAAGCAGATGGCTGCCCCCCTTTCCTCGAAAAGAGAGACAAACGAGAGCAGAGCTTTTCGTTAAAATACACTCACAATGAATGTGGATTGCCCCCTCAAGGACATCGCGTGTGTGCTCTTTGCCCAAACAAACAACGCAGAGATTGTGTGTGTCATCAGGTGTCAAATAACGACGACGCGGATGCACACACCCTCTAAACGCTTTGCTAGTGCTCGCCATAACGATAGGAATATAGATCACTCTTACCACGGAAATGCACGCTTCAAACAAAATGGTCAGTGAAGACGAAGAAGAGAATGACATGTTCTCCCGGCACCTATTTATACTATAATCGCACCGGTAGTGACGTCATGGGCTGTCACCATTTTTTCAATGTATACTTCAGACACAGGTCACGACGAGGCGTTCCCCATAGCGACCCCTAGAGGATGCAGTTCGAAGTTCCCTTGAAAGGGAAACAAAATATTCAATCAAAAAACATGATCAAACTAAAATATAGTAATATATATATATATATAAACTATATAAATATAGTTAAATTCTTCTCTCAATAATGCATCATGAGACAGTAAATCTTTATTCATATTATTATTTAATTATGTGTTAAACTGTATTAGTGAAGAATTAGCTGATAAAAAGCAGTTTTTAATTATTATTTTTTTATTTTCTAGGCAGTCATGTTTTGGAAGTTTGAACAAGAGACTATGTGAACTTTTACCAAATATGTCTCTCATTCTTTATACTATGTCTTTCAGATTTTTTTCTGGTTTATTAATTGTTATTTCTGTAGAGTCTTCAGTCACTCTCAGCTCCTCCTGAATCTACAGAAAGCATCTCTGTCAGTTTCCTCTTTTCTTTGGATGGTGTGAGAGAATCTGTCTGTCAGCTGAGACACAAACTGGAAGATTTCTGCAAAGAGGAAATGAAAAAGATATCTGGTAAAATATTAGAGATTCATCTGCTCTCTGTATTGAGCTACACATAATATATACAGTATATATATATATATATATATATATATATATATATATATATATATATATATATATATATATCATATAGAAAATGGATCGTACACACCCACCATGGTTCCCGTGTCGGAGCCCTGTCCGGAGAAGCCTCTAGACCAGACCATCAGTAAGGTAGTCACTATGAAGCCATAGAACCAACCAAAACATCATAGGTCCAGTAGGAGACTGTTATGCAGGAAGTTCCCACCTAACCTCGGTCAGGTGCAGAGATGGTGGTTACAGGGCAATTAGGAAGGGAAAGATAAGGGCAGATGTTAAACCCCCGAGGGAAATGAGTAGATACTCAAGTATCACTCTGATCCGGATGAAAGGAAGAGTCCTGGTTGTTTCAAACTTCTTCCATTTAGGGTAACAGAGACTATATGCTTCTGTGACCCTTCAATGAAGCAGAATTTCTTTCTGAACTCTTCCACAGATGTGTGGCTTGACACAAACCTGTTTCTGAGCTCAGTTCTTTCGACCTCAGGGCTTGGTTTTTGCTCTGATATGCATTATCAGCTGTTAGACCTTTTATTAAGATGTGTGTGCCTTTCCAAATCATACCCATTCAATTGAATTTTCCACAGGTTAACTTCACTTAAAGTGTAGTAATATCTACAAGCAAAATGAATGCTCCTGAGCTAAATTTCAACTGTCCCAGATATGAATACTTATGCAATGGAATCATTTTAGGTTTTTATTTTGAATAAATTTGCAAAGATGTTAAAAAATGTTTTTTTTTTTTTTTGCCATATGGAGTGTACACTCTATACACTCCATATGGTGTATGGAGTGTAGATTGTTGTGGAAAAAAACTATTTAAAGCAGTTTAACATAAGGCAGCAACAAAACAAAATGTGAAAAAAATGATCTGTGAGTGTAGTCCCAAAACACACATGCAAAGTCATAAGATGCTGAGCCGGATGTATTCTAGAAACATAAAGACACAATATATATATATATATATATATATATATATATATATATATATATATATATATATATGATATTTATAGTTTGTATCTGTTATTTTCACAGACACTCACAGTAACATTGTTCCCAAGACCAGAGAGGACTTCCTAAAATGTAAGTCACTAACAAACACAATGACACACACTAAGATACTTCATCTAGAATGTCTCTAGTTATGTACATAACCTTGGTTCCCTGAAAGGAGGGAACAAGACATTGTGTAGCTTACACTATGGGGATTATCCCCCTCCTTCCTCAAATACTGAAGCCTAATTGCATTGCGCCGGTAAATCTTACCGTCCAATGATGGTGGAGCCATCCGCTATATAGGTTGACGCCCAGCGTCATTAACTTAGAATCTTTCGACTGTTCGAACGGGACTCTGAGAATTACAACACAGCAGCGCACACAATGTCTTTGCAGTCTTTGCAATGTGGTCTTTGAATGTCAGCTGGTCATCAAAGATTACACCAAGATTTCTGTCCGAAGTTGATGTGGTAATTGTAGAAGAATCTAGCTGGATGGTGAAATCATGCTGTAGAGTTGGAGTGGCAGGGAAGACAAGAAGCTCAGTCTTTGCTAGGTTGAGCTGTAGGTGATGTTCTTTCATCCATGCTGAGATGTCCACCAGGCAGCCTGAGATCCGTGCAGCTACCGTTAGATCATCTGGTTAAAATGAGAGATAGAGCTGTGTGTCATCAGCATAGCAATGGTAGGAGAAGCCATGTGCCTGTATGATGGGACCCAGTGCTGTAGTGTATATATGGAGAAGAGGAGGGGTCCAAGAACTGATCCCTGAGGAACCCCAGTGACCAGTTGATGAGCTTTGGATTCCTCCCCTCCCCAGGCCACCCTGAAAGACCTACCAGTGAGATAGGATTCAAACCAGCGAAGTGGAATCCCTGTGATACCCAGTGATGAGAGGGCGGACAGGAGGATCTGATGATTGACAGTGTCAAAAGCAGCAGATAGATCCATCAGAATAAGAAAATAAGAATGATTTGGAATCAGCTTTTGCAATCCTCACGGCTTCCGTGACTGACAGTAGCATAGTCTCAGTTGAATGGCCACTCCTGAAACCTGACTGGTTAGCGTTCAGTTTGTTGTTCTATGAAAGAAACAATGATACCTGGTTGAAAACAACTAATTCGAGGGTTTTCGCTATGAATGGAAGGAGAGAGACAGGTCTGTTGCTATCTGTAAGTGAAGTGTTTAATGTAGGTTTTTTGAGCAGTGGGGTTATCCGAGCCTGCTTGAATGCAGTGGGGAAGGTGCCTGTGAGGAGAGATGTGTTGATGATGTGTGTGAGTGCTGGTAAGAATGTAGGAGAGATTGCTTGGGGAAGGTGTGAGGGGATTGGGTCTAGAGGGCATGTTGTAGGATGGCTGGATAGGGGAAGTTTTGATACTTCTGCCTCAGTAAGGGCACAGAAGAAGAAGATGGGAGTTTTAGCAGTGGGTGTGATTGGTTTGATGTCCTTTGTGTGTGGGGCTGAGAATTGACTACTGATTGTTCTAGTGTTGTCTGTGAAGAATGTGGTGAAATCATCATCTGTTATAGAAGTGGTGGGAGGTGGTAAAGGGGGATAGAGGAGATAATTGAATGTTTTGAAGAGATTACGTGTGTCTGGAGCGCTGTTGATCTTGTTGTGGAAATATGAAGATTTGGCAGTATGGACTTCAGCAGAGAAAGATGAAAGCTAAGACTGATACATACTCAGGTCTGACGTATCTTTTGATTTGCACCATTTTCTCTCTGCTGCCCTGAGTTTTGTCTGATGCTCATGAAGAACATTGGATAACCAGGGGTTAGAAGGGGCAGCCGGTGCTGGCCTGGAGAAGAGAGGACAAATATAGTCTAGACGAGGTTAAAGTAGAGCATAAAGTGTCAGTTTCTGCATTCACATCCAAAGATGAGAAATGGGTAGGTGAGGGAAGAGAGGAGGATACTACAGAGGAAAGATGGGAGGGTGAAAGAGAGCGCAGGTTTCATCTAAAAGTAACCGGTATAGGGGTTGGTGGCACACAGGTAGCAAAATGTAGTTTAAATGTAATGAAGAAATGGTCAGAGATATGTAGGGGTTCTACCAAAATGTTGTCTGCAATACAATTGCGTGTGTAAATTAAGTCAAGTTGGTTGCCTGATTTGTGCGTGCTTGTAGTGGTAAGGCGTTTGAGATCAAATGAAGCAAGGAGTAAATGGAAGTCTGTAGCATAAGGCTTGTCCAGAATGTTTAAGTCACCAAAAACTAAAAGTGACTGTGACAGCTGACTGACAATTCCAGAGACCCACAGAGAAAAAAAGAGGTGGAAGATGTAGAGATAGGATGCAGGTTAGCAAGATTGTGTTGCCATCTGCATGTGATGTTAGAGCGTTGTTGAGAGACAACCGGAATGTTTTGGAAACACATGATAGAGGTGGAAAAGAGAGGACAGAAAAGGAGAGTGTGTAAAACGAAGATAAAAATAATACTTAAGTGCGTTGCTGGTTTTGTTGCTCAGTGATGTCGCGCAGGTAAAGTCACAGGTCTTTACACTCGTCGGTCTTCACAGGAGGAGGCTGAACACGAGGGCTGAACGCTTCCGTCAGTCCACAGACGTCACAGAAATACACAGTCTAAGAGACTACAGTGAAAACAGCTGTGGCTGCCTTCTAATTAGCACAACCAATAGCCTATAGCAGGGCAATTGCTCAAATTGAAACTACAGTTCGCATTTAAGTGCAGGAAGAGAGCAATGCAAATAACACAGGCTCCTCCTTAGCTGACGGCAATTATTATAATTACCAGTAAGTGCAATCAAAATGACAAACTACAACAAATATACAAAGTAGAAATAGGTAGACAACGATATATTTCTTCCTAGCAGCAAGTAATAATTTAAACAACAGATCTACAAACAAAGTATTAAGCAAAACACTCTTTTTTGAGCAAACTAAATCAAAACTACAGTTCGCACTTAAGTGCAGAAAGAGACCACTCATGCGCAAACCACTCAGTATTAAGCATGCATTCGCAAGTCACACCACATCACCGCCGCTGCTGCCATAAACCCCAACAATCTCTGAAAGCACTTCAGAATCATCACTCTCCCCGGTTTGAACGAGGTGAGAGCACTGATCAAAGACTGTATTCATTCTTGAGTACAGTCTGTGATGTTCTGCGTGGGGCAAAGCCTGCTCTTTTGCACATTGATTGTCAGTCCTAGATGCTTCAGATGTTCAAGAAGCTGACACTTGTGGTTTTCCAGCACGTCCCCGTGACTGGGCTATAACAAGCCAATCGTCCAGATAATTCAGGATGCGTATTCCACTCTGCCTGAGAGGGGAAAGCACTGCATTACACACTTTGTAAAGGTTCTCGGGGCTAATGCCAACCCGAATGGGAGAACTTTAAACTGATAAGCTCTGCCTTTGAACACGAACGTGTTTCACCGTTATCATTTTGAATGAGTGCTTTGCCAGTGCGCGGTCTCAAATCCAGAATAGGGCGAAGACCCACATTATTTTTGGGGACAAGGATGGAGTGACTGTAAAGGCCGCTCTCCATATTTTCCGGGGGAACTGCTTCTATTACCTGCTTTACCAGGAGAGAATGAATATCTGCTTGCAAAACCGGTGCATCCCTGTCTGGCACATCGACATCATCACACCGCAGAAACGGGGTGGTCTGCATGCAAACTGAAGCGTATACCCACTTGTGACCGTGTTCAGCACCCATTCTGATACTCCTGGAAGTGTGCACCACGTGTCTGTAAAGCGAGAGAGGGGTTGAAGCGCCTTGTGACATGTCTGGGACGGTTTGCTCTCTGATTACAGGGAACCACCCACCACTCGAGGGGCATTGCTGATGTCTTTTGCACCCACTGGCCCACCGGCGTGTGCCGGGGGTGCACTCGTGTTTAGATTGAGAGAGTGCACAGGGCTTGTGCACTACAGAGCACCGTTTGAAAACAGGACTCTTATAATGCGTGATTGGGAACAAAAGTGAGGAGAAAAAGAGCTCTGATGTAGAACACTGTTTGGTTTGTTTTTTATTGCAAACTTTATTGGCACTGAACATGCCAAAAATTTCCCCCTATTGCCTGCAACATGCGAGGGGACAAACAGGTGCAACATAGCAAGATGAACCTTCTTGCACAATGACTCGTCGTCCGTTTCTCCGGCTGCTTCCTCCTCAGACCACTCTCGTCAAGAATGCAGCTGAGGATCCAGTGCAACGTTCGAAGGACGGGGCCCCATCTTCTTCTGATACCAGAATCGCCTAGCTTTTGGTCTCACGGCCATCTCCGAGTCCAGAAGATGGTCTTTCACGCCATTCAGAGTGCTGAGTAGGAGAAGATCTTGAGCGTGGTGGAGGTGCAGCGGATCATTCCCTCAGAAAATGTTTCAGCGCTCTTGACTGTTTCTGAGCCTCCAGAAGCTTTTCCAAAAAGGAGCCCACTGCATCACCGAACAAGCCGTGTGGAGAAATGGGCTTGTCCAGCAGCTGAGCTTTCTCTGACTCTCTCATTTTGGTCAGCGTCAGCCAAAGATGCCACTGCAGCGTGACGAGGCTGCCCATACCGCGGCCTATTCCTTGGGCTGTCTTCTTAGTGGCCCTGAGCACCAAGTTGGTGGCCGACCACAGTTTTTTGAAGGTAGCAGAGTTCGGCCCTTCCTCATCCAGTGTTTGCAGCATCTAATATTTTCATTTTTACATTTAGTCAATTAGCAGACACTTTTATCTAAAGCAACTTACAAAGTAGAAGCAATCAGACCTACGAGAGAGCAACAATACGCAAGTGCTGTGACAAGTCTCAGTTAGTCTAGCACAGTGCACATAAGGTGTTTTATTTTGCTTTATTTATATAAATAAATTAGACAGAATAGAATAGAATAGGTAAGTGCTAGTATTAATTGCTCCGGTGATGGCGAAAAAGATGTGTCTTTAGATGTTTTTTGAAAATGGCTAAAGACTCCTAAAGAGCTGTTTGGATTGAGATAGGCAGGTTGTTACACCAGCTGGGAACAGTCCAGGAAAAGGTCCATGAGAGTGATTTTGTGCCTCTTTAGGATGGCATCACGAGGCGTTGTTCACTTGCAGAACCCAAGCTTCTGGAGGGCGTGTAGGTCTGAACTAGCGAGTTTAGGTATATTGGTGCAGCGCCAGTGGTTGTCTTTTAGGCAATCATCAATACCTTGAGCCAGTGCAAACTGATGAAGAGAGGTGTGACGTGAGCTTTCTTCGGCTCGTTGAAGACCACTCTGGCTGCTGCATTCTGGATCAGTTGAAGAGGCTTGATAGTACATGCAGGAAGGCCCGCCAAGAGAGCATTACAATAGTCCAGTCTGGAGAGAACAAGAGTTTGGAAAAGGAGTTGTGAGATTGGAACAGTCTGCTCTGTTAGGAAGGGTCTAATCTTCCTAATGTTGTATAAGGCAAACCTGCAGGACCGAGCTATTGTAGCCATATGGTCTGTGAAACTTAAAGGGATAGTTCACCCAAAAATGAAAATTCTGTCATTAATTACTCACCCTCATGTTGTTCCAAACCTCCGTTCATCTTCTGAACACAAATTAAGATATTTTTGATTAATTCAATTCTGAGAGCTCCCTGACCCTCCCATAGACAGCACTGTAATTACCACGATCAAGGTCCAGAAACGTAGCAAGGAGATCAGCAAAATAATTCATGTAACATCAGGGGTTCAACCGTAATTTTATGAAGCTATGAGAATATATTTTGTACGCAAAGAAAACAAAAATAACGACTTTATTCAACAATTCGTCTCCTCCGTGTCACCCTGGTGCCCTTTTGGAGAGTATACAAAAAGTATTCTCGTAGCTTCATAAAATTACGGCTGAGTTCAAGAGACCAATTGGAATAGAGAGTAAAATAGTGGAGGACAGGGACAGTATTATTAGGATTGCACTGCCTCCAACGTACAGTGTGTGATTTATACTGCCGAGAGCTGCCGTTGGGTACTGAGCAAATATATACTTCCCTGATTCCATGTAATTGAATTCAGCTGGCCACGCCTTGCTACTTATAAAACTGCAAAGCCACACGATACGCATGAGAACAAATGTGACTTCAGCACGTGTTTACCATGGTGAACACAGTAAACAAAACAATGTGTCCTAGCAATGACAACCGCGCTAAAATCTAATGAGAAAAGATACAAAACACTTACAGACTGCTGTCCTCTTCTGCTTCTCGACTGCTTCTACTAACAAGTACTTGCAAACAAGGTAAATTATACCTGGCTTTGGCCACACCTTACTACTTATTAAACTGAAACTGCAAAGCCACGCGATACGCACGAGAACAAACGCAACTTCAGCACGTGTTTACCACGGTAAACACAGTAAACAAAACAATGTGTCCTATTAACGACAACCCGCTAAAATCTAATGAGAAAACATACAAAACACTTACAGACTTCTGTCCTCTTCTGCTGCTCGACTGCTTCTTGGCTTAGAAAGCCTGGAGAACAGTCATCGTATGAATCGCTGAGACCGCTTGGTCGGCTGCCATGTAAGCTTTGTCAGCGATGTGGCTTGTGGTGCGACACGGCTTAGATGGAAGTGATGGCGAGGATTTCCACCCAAGTGTGGTTGGACAAAGGTGTGCGGCGACTGCCTCCTCAATGGGCGGCGGCTTACAGTAACCCAGGTGGTCGGCTCCATTGACAGAGGAAAGCATACGCAATCCCACAGCTTGGGCTCAGGACAAATAGGGGGAGCGCCAAGACCACAAGATCCCCTTGTGTACTTCAGGGGAAAAGGGAGCGGGTCACTGGGGGGATGCAACATGGCGGCCCGACTGCAGATAACGCATATCCAACCTGTTTTTGGTTGGTTGCTCGGGGTGCGACCAGTCAAGTCCCAAATCCTGGACAGCCTCAGAAAGGTTCCTTATCAGCTCCTCATTGACTGGGGCTGGAGGCTCGCATGCCTTTGATGCTTGCTTCATTAAGTTGAAAGATTCTGAGTTAATGACACTGGGCGCTGACCTATGTAGTAGATGGCTCCACCACTAGCTTGTACGCTCAAGCGTCATTGGCCGGTAATATTTACCAGCGCGATGCTGTCGAGTTGACATGGTCTTTCCAGATAGGTCACATATCACCAATTCTTGAGAAGTGGGACAAAACAGGGTGCAATATTGAAAAAATTAAACTTTGTACTCAGACAAATGAAACTACATTTTTGTATCTTTCATGCACTAAGCTACTGACCTATGCTTTTATTCAACCTCCCAACTTTTCTCTTTTTATCAAAATGTGATTTTTTACCATGCCAATACTTATTTTAATATCAAGCAATCAAGATGTTTTTAACATTTCAAAACACATTCTCATGTTAGCAGACAGATTACATTTTTAAATGTGACCAACAATTCCTCAACAAATATAAAATATCATAATCAAATATTATCAAAATATTCATCTGACGGATGTGACATAGACCTGACCGAGTTGAAACATCTGACGGTAGTGACGGAAACCTGAATTTGTGGTCATTTTAACAATCAAATACATTGAATCAACCAATTACTATATTAAAACAAATACAACAAACAGTGAGTATGTTATTGTTTATTAAGCTTTTATTCAAGATTCACATTTAAGTATTTTGATATATCATTGGAACACAAATTATATATTTTCTCATCTCAGAACAGTGTGTCTGCTGTGCATCTGCTATGGTAACAAGGTACCTTTTAAAAGCAGTTAAATGAAAAAATCAAACAATTAGTTGTTACCTCTATCCACTTAAATTCACCAGGATCTTAATATTCACATTTAAACATCTTAACAAATGATCCAGAAATTATCAGAACACATTTGATCAGAATGCAAATGAACTGTATGTATAGATATGTTTTATCCAGTGTTATGTGTTCTCTCAGCTTTAAGTTCCTTGAATCTTATGTTCCCTCAGCCCTAACTCTACTAGAAGTGCTGACTATCAATCCACAAAAGCAATATATGCTCTATATTAGTATTTATAGATTATTAGAACAGTCAAACACTATTTTATATTTAAAAATGACTTGAAAACCACAAACATATGATGACTTAACATTGAATGTCAACTCCATCACTGGCCCGTCACCACTGTCAGACAGAAAATCTGACTGTGGTGACATCTGACAGTGTTGACAAATTTGGCATTTCTTTCACAAAACAAATGGAGTTCATGTAGTAGCCATTTTGTTTTTGTTTTCTGTTGATGCTAGATGCTAATAGAACCTGCTTCAGGAAAATAAAATGATCTAAACATTTCAAATAATTTTCTCAGAAAGTGGAAGATGTTGTTGACATGGGTGTGATAGGAAATATTAACATTAGGATTTAAAATGTATAAAACTTACCAGAGCCTGTCTGACATTGATGTACTCTGCAGAGGTGGACTGTGGCATGGGGGTCATTTATAGTAACAGCTGCCCATGATAATCCCTGATTTTTTCCAATTTTAATTCATGTCTGACGGTGTTGACAAAAAGTGGGGACACAACTTTGAAACCTTATGAAACACGCATGTGTCATTGAAAACAACCTTGCTTTGATATAAGATATTATTAAGTGTTGCTTTTGATAAAACAAGCTCTTTTTCACCATTAAACAAAAAAACAAAAAACATTTTTATCCATTTTATAGCATATGAATGAGTGAACCCTTCCCTGTGAACACGTTTTAGAAGTAGTAAGAAGACGATAAATATTTGATATAATAATTATAAAATTAAATTGAAGGGGATAATTGTGTTAAATACATTCTATTATTAATCCCTCATAACATTTACAATTGAACATATTTACATTTTTAAACCTATTAGCAGTTACAGTTGCTGGACATGTTTTGTCCCATGTCTCAAGAATCAGTCATATATACTGTAACTTTTCACGAGTTCGCCCTGCCCATCCAGTCCTGATGGTAAGTGGTAAACGAACTTGGCTTGCTGTCCGTAATGGAGGCTCGAACCCGAGGCTCGGCTTGAGCGCCGAGTTCAACCCTCCATACTGTACTACCTAGAGGGAGGAAAACAGAAATAGAGGAGAAGATGGAGGATGCCGGAAGAGTTGACACTGGGACGGTGCAATGAGAGCTGCTTATATAGGCTCGCAATGATTGACAGGACTGAATGATTAGCAAACCTACGTTTGGAGCTTAATTTAAAAACATAATCCAATACAGATGACTAATTAATTCTTTAAACTTTCAATAAAAATTAAAAAGTTGTGGCTTAATGGTTAGAGAGTCGGACTTGTAACCCAAAGGTCAAGGGTTTGAGTCTCGGTACCGGCAGGGATTGTAGTTGGGGGAAGTGAAAATACAGTGCTCTCTTCCAGGACTGAGGTGAGATCCTTAAGCAAAGCACAGAACCTCCAACTGCTCCCCAGGTGCCGCAGCAAAAAAAAAAATGGCTGCCCACTGCTCAGGTTGTGTTTACAGTGTGTGTGCATATTTATTTTTATTATAATTAATTTTCTTTTTAGCTTAGTTGAGATAGGCGGGAAAGTGAGGAGATCGAGGAGTTGGGACTCAGAATAGGACAAATTCAAACTTGTGTGCAATTTAAAATTCATAACTCCTATTTTCTCCATCAGATTCCCATCAGTTCACTCTGGATCCAAACACTGCACATAAACTCCTCTATTTTTCTGATTGGGAGGAAGTGACTTTCAATAACAGCCATATCCAGCCGTATCCTGATCACCCAGACAGATTTGATGTTTATCCTCAGGTGTTGTGTAGAGAGAGTGTGAGTGGACACTGTTACTGGGAGCTTGAGTGGCGTGGGAGTGATGTGAATATATCAGTGTCATATAAGAGCATCAGCAGGAAGGGATCTGGTTATGAGTGTTTCTTTGGATATAATGATCAGTCCTGGAGTTTGTTCTGCTATCCCTCCAGTTTCTCATTCTGGCACAATAACAAAGAGACTAAACTCCCTGTTCCCTCCAGCTGCAGGAGAATAGGAGTGTATGTGGATCACAGTGCAGGAACTCTGTCCTTCTACAGCGTTTCTGACACAATGAACCTCATCCACACAGTCCAGACCACATTCACTCAGCCGCTCTATCCTGGGTTTTATGTTTGGGGAACAGTGAATCTCTGTAATTTAGCAATTATAGATGATTCTGAAAAGTAATACCAATAATGTTGTCGAATCAAATCTTTGAGCTGCATGATAAATCAGCAACCATGAGATGTTATAGTATCTCAAGGAAAACAAATTTTTTGAAAGAGATTTGAAAGAGAGTGACAGCTTGTTGTTATATATTGTTTTTTCCATAAACAAAAACAGATCAGTCTTTAATCCTTGATAGATATGTGCAGTGAAGATAATATTCACGGCAATATTGACATCACTATAATACATTGACATGAGAAAACTCTTCAACTCTATTTAAAGTGTAAAGTAAGTGTGTTCAGATACTAAACACATTCACACACTCATACCTGTATATGTGGTTTACGGGGACTCTCCATAGGCATAATGGTTTTTCTACTGTACAAATTGTATTTTACGGTGACAGAGAAGTGCAAAACAAATCACAATTCTAAAAACAAAATAACAAATTACAAACGCAAATGCAAATCTAAAAAATATATATATATAACAAATCAGAAAACACAACAACAATTCCGAAAACATTATAACAAGTCAGATAACACAATGACAAATCTGAAAACAAAATAACAAGTCAGAAAACACAACAACAAATCAGACAAACCGGATGACTGGATGACTGTACAAGACATCTGTCAATCAAGATGTACAGGAAGAACAGCAGAGTAGTGGTAGAAAGTTCGGAGATGGTCTTAAAGTAACACAGTTTGAATGCATTGTATGAATTGTTCCCTTACTATGGAATAAAAACAAAAAAAATGCATGTACTTGTTCTTAATTAATTTGCTTGGTTAAATAAAGGTTAAATAAAAATAAAAATAAATAAATGTACATTTACAACACTGTGCTTAATTACCTTTGAATCAGATTACAAAAAACTAGTTAACGCTAATGGGAGGGTTTTTCTAATTCAGTGTCTATGGGAGTGACGGTAAATTTGACATAGTTCTCTCTTCTGACTGCCGTTCAGTCTCTCTCTCTCTCTCTCTCTCTCTCTCTATATATATATATATATATATTATTATTATTATTTTTTGTATATATATATATATATATATATATATATATATATATGTCGTGAAAACACTATCGTGGCAATTTTCTTTTGCTATTTGAGCAAATGGGAATGCAAAAAAAAAAAAAAGAAGGCAGGGGTGTTAAATTGGGATTTTTGTGGGTTGTGAGGCAGAGAGAATTTAAAGGGTAAATATTAAATTTAATATTAAACTTAATTAAATATTAAGAGTTGAACAGTCTTTTTATTAGGAAAATTAAACTGGAATTGGGTTGTATCAAACAGCATTAAGGGTGCTTTCACACTAGCACTTTTGGTGCACACCCGGGTTCGATTGATGTCAGAGTTCGGTTCATTTGGATGATGAACGCTGTCTTCTGAACTCGGGTGCACACCCATGAACCGTACCCGAGTCTGCTTAAAATGGGTGGTCTCTGGGGTACGATTCATGTGAACTCCAGTATGGTTCACTGCTGATATAAACGCAATTGTACCAAATCACGGAAGTGAAACGCTATTAATGATGTATTATTTGATAAAAAAAAGTGTTTGTATGTGTTTTACTCACTTTCCTGACGTGACTGACGCGCTGCAAGCAAATAGCTGTATATCTCATTTCATTGTCATTGTGTTTTCTGACTTGTTATTTTGTTTTCTGATTTGTCGTTGTGTTTTCTGACTTATTTTGTTTTCTGATTTGTCGTTGTGTTTTCTGACTTGTTGTTTTGTTTTCGGATTTTTCATTGTGTTTTCTGACTTGTTATAAAGTTTTCTGAATTGTTGTTGTGTTTTCTGAATTGTTATTTTATTTTCAGAATTGTGATTTGTTTTGCACTTCTCGGCCACTGTAGTATTTGCTATCCCCTTGCCCAAACTCTACACCTCTCACAAAACTACAGACATTTTTTGAATTTCAAAAACACTGCCTGTGTTTTTTCAAGGACACAGTAAGTATCCTCATAAACCATGTTAACGTTGTATTACCCATGTCAGTATACACATTTGTGTCCTCATAAACCATGTATTCAAGCTGTTATGTCCATATTTTGAATGATTTGTGTATGATGGGGGCTGCTTTTCTCTGTGTATTCTGTATTCTTCTATATGCTAACTTCTGTATACCTGAGACTTAAGATCAATCTGAGCTGTGTATCAGCTAAAATTTTGTGTAAATCAGATGTTCTATTATAGGGCTGGATGATATGGTCTAAAATCAAAACCTTGATTAATTGAACACTTTACCTCGATTATGATTAATGATTATTTTATTGTTTATTTTTATTTTTTTGCCCTCATAGTTCATTAAAGGTTGAAATGAAGATGTCTTGTGAAAAAAGTCACATTTCAGTTTTATTGTAAAATGGATGGGTGAGCGAAACTATATTAAACTGTCATTGTATATGTTACACACATTATAAAAATGTATTCCTTCACACAAACATATTGTAGTAAACTATTCCCCTACTGCGAAACTATACATGTATATGCCTGTGTTCATTTATTTCATTTATGAAAGTGATGCCTTTTATTTTTGGTTTGTTTTACTCGTGTGTTTTATTTAGGGCTGTCTCTATGGCTACGTTTCATCATTTAGAATTTTAGGTTGCACCTAGATGGCGCCAATAAAGTGTTTGGTTTGCAAACCGCCATTTCACGAGTTCGCACTTACATATATAATAGAATTTAGCAAATAGTAAGAATATTTGGTGTGCTGTCTTGAAGGAGGGCTCCGAGCTCGCAATATAGCCCGAACCCAGAGAACTCCCCCCAGTATAGGATGAGAATAGTTTAAAAGTAAGGCATTGGGGTGGAGGAGGGATGCCGGAAAACTGTCATGGGACAGAGGTGAGTTGGCTGTGTATACATATCATGCTAATGAAGTTGATCAACTAGACAAGCTCCACCTGTGTTGAATTGGTTGATTATCTGATCATGCTTCTCCCGAACCTTGTTAATAAAACATAATTAAAAGAAGATGAAATATAAACAGGGTGTAAACATTGTTTTCAGAGGCGTGCTCTGCCCTAAATTTGACACGCCCCAAAGCAGTGGTGTTGTAGCGTTGCCAGTGGCACTGAGCGCAGATTTGACGCTGTAGTGGAAGCGCACCGTTAGCGTGCCTCTCACGTGCAAGACGCTGCAAAACGCTTTTTTTTTAGAACCATAATTTCTTCTGTGTTTAATTAGAGAGGGAGTCAGGTAATTGTTGTTGTTATTTGGGGGGGTTATGGTAGGTAGGTAAGTTAGTCTTTAAAAACCTTCTAGTAAGACTACTCTTTTATTTTGACCTTTCACCTCCTGAAGCCGTAGTTTGTTTACATCCCACAATTTATATAATAAAACTATTTTCTGTTATATTTGAAATCTGGTTTCACTGAGATTTTGTTTCTGCCCTGCAACATGGAGAAGGCAGTTCTCTCCTCTTCTCCCTGTTATTGTTACACTCCTTTTCCTACCCCTAACCTTGAATGAGGCGCATAGCAAGTGGGACAGTATTTGAACCTGGGACCTCTCGCGCACAAGAAAGAATCATACCTCTAGCACAGGGGGCATCGCTGGCGGTAAAGTGCCCACTTTGGCTCAAAATGAGCAGCTAACAATTTCACTAATATCATAAGCAGAAAGTGTGAACAAGCACTAGTCAGATTATAATTATAATTACACTTTTTTGGAGTATTTAAAAAAAAAAAAAATTTTATTGCTTTAATATCACTATTAATAAGGATTGTATTTCTGTATAATATCAGTCTTTAAATACAAGATACCTGAAGTGTTCCACTTTAGCACAAATCAAATATACTTCAGTATATCTTTAGTCAGACCTCAGCACTACTTGCACACAATTAAAGAGCACAAAATTAGTTGTTCCAATTTAGCAGACTTTATGTAGACCAGTTTAGCATACCAACATTACCAAACGTTTTTTTTTTCTTTCACTAGAGCAGCTAACATTGCCTCAAAATGGCCTCAATGCAAGGAAATTGTTGCACAGAATATTTCACATGAAAGGTTCATTTACCGCATCATCAAGAACTTCGAGGAGAGATATTCAACTTCAGTAACGAAGGCTCCAGAACATCCCAGAATGTCCAGCAAGTGCCAAGACCATTTCCTCCTGTGGAGTCAACTACCAGTGCAGCGCTTGTTCAATATTAGCAGCAGGTAAGTGTGAATGATTCTGCACACACAGCCCTATGTTTACGTGCACAACTTTTGTTTCAATCAGACTGAATTCATTCCAATTGATGAATCTGAATGTAGTGTTTACATGAACGCTAAATAAAGTGATCAAGTTTCTGTACGTGTTTATGTGTCACAAGCTTCAAATCAAATTCTTATTTTTTTTTTACATGCACACACTGCAAGCATATAGAGTTTCCTGCTGTTTGAGCATAATAACCATTCTCCTACACTGTTTCTTTATTTGTTTTAAACAGCAGAATTAATATTTATCAATTTCTGGTCATAACTTGGTGAAAATTAGCATATAACCCTTTTTGTCCTGCTGCTTATATTAATCACAGAAAAAAATTCCCCTCCCTGCTGTAATGAAATTAGCTCTTTTCAGAAATTTGAATCTAAAGATTTGGAGTCAACTTGATTAGAACTGAGTCCAAAATAGATAGTTTACACTTTATCAACTGTTCATCCAGCGAAATGTTAACATCAATATATCTTAACAATTTGGATATTATTATTATGCCCTGCCCAAAGTCATAATAACTGTTAGTGATGATTTATTAAGCTATGAGCTAGCTATTAAGATCTGGGCAAAGTTTTAACTTTAAAATACACAACACAAGACAATGATTCTTATAATGAAACAAGAATTTATTTGTTACTCTAGATTACATGGAACTAAAACTACCAAAAGCACACAGACACGCACAGATACGCACACACACATACAGTTCAGAGGATGAGAGTTAATGGAGTTTGACTGAAGTCCCAAAATTCAAGTACTTGTTACTAGTTCTTAGATCGCAACCTGAGAGAGTCACAAAGCAGAGATTTGACTTATCTTTACTGCTTAAGATCAATTCGCACCAGTTCAGCAAGAGATGAAGCTTTGTTTGTTTACTTGCATTTTGGTGAAAGCTGAGCGGGGTTTCCTCTGTGGCTTGTCTCAGGGAATCCCGGTGCTTCTGATTGGTTGCCGATCTGTTGTTCGGATGAAGTCTTTTTGGGAGAGCCCTCGATGGTGAAGGGTTGGTTGTCTGGTTATGTAGGAGCCTCGAAGTTCGTCTGAGAGAGTCTGAGTTTGCAAGACTTTGAAGATTTCTGCAGAGTCACGAAGCTTCAACAGGGTATTTGAGTTTGCGCTGTTCAGCGGTTACAGCAGTTCAAGCAGTGAGTTCCTTTGGTCACTTTGGTTTTAAGCGAGCCGATTTGGTCCATCCCAGAAGTGATTGTCCCAATCATACGCTGTTGCAGGGCTTAGCCACTGTAAGGATAAAAGAAACTCAGATACTTTGATCTCCTGAGAAACAGACAATAGACTGGCATCTTCAAGACACCCCACAGAGGGGTGGTGCAGGAAACGCCTCTCTCACATATGCATCAGTGCCTTTTCATCTGCTCTCTCCACTGGATTCGCTCAGAATGGTCAATAGTATAATGTTCTATATGAATACAAATACGATTTACAGTCATGTTTGGTTTCATTTGAATAGTATCAGGGTGAGTGGTACAATGGTCTTAATCTGACAAAAGTAGACTAATAGATAATACAGATCCTAAGAGTTAAGAGATACTTCGATTACCGTAGAGGGTCATTCCATGCAAATTACCTTCTGTTCCCATTGAGCTGCAAACCACCCAGGTCTGGGACCTGGGTTAATTTAAATTCTAATTGTTTATACATGCCTCCATTTGGGGGATGTTTTATCTTGGTTTTGTATTTAAAGGATTGTAGCAAAAGGGTCGGCGCAATTCTGTAACCAGAAAGCCCGTAGTGTGAAGTGTGTCCACACACTTCACACTGTATTTTCCTAAAGTGAGGTATGAATATCTTACTCTTAGATTCGTCTTTGAGAATTTGATGTCTTGTATTGATTTAATATCGTTGAATTGGCTATGGAGATAATTGGCGTAATACATATTTACCTGACTGATAAATTGTTATGTTTGAATTCATTCTGATTACTCTGAAGTTATTTTCTCAAGTAGAATAAGTGAAGGCTTATGTTTTCTGCAAAACTGCATCCAGGGTTACGTGCATAGCATGGGCACATCAGGTAAGGTCATGGGTTTCTGACTAACTGCTGGACCTTAGTTTAAGTTGTACTCAGTTATGTTAACCATGTATATGATTTCAGAGTTAATTAAGTTGTACGAAGTTATAGTAACTATCGGGGTCTAGACAAGGGGTTCTAGAAAAAAACGCTGATTAATGCTTGGAGTGTTAATTAAGTTGTATGTAGTTATATTAACTATCGGGGTCTAGACAAGGGGTTCTAGAAGAACCGCTGATTAATGTTTGAGCATTACATGGGTAACTGTAGGGGGCTAAACAGACCTACTATTTAAAGTATATTAAATAGTATTAGCCACAAACCTCTGGATAAGGTTCAGACTGGCAAGTTTTGTGATCGTGGAGCCCACGCATAGCGGCCGCCGTGAGGCATCCTAAGTAACAATAGATTCCTAATGAACGAGAAAATACAAAGTAAAGAGTTAACTAGAATAATCAAATGTCAGAATAATTAGAGACCGACAAACAACCAATTTGCCTTTCAACCAAAATTCGAGGTAATACTAAAATGGAGCCAGATTAGATACTAAAATGGAGTCAGACTTGAGTTGAACCTAAATTGAATAACTCTGCACGCTGAAAAGACTGAACACGCAAGTAACCTTCATCCACTACTGGATACCTTCATTGGGCCAAGTGCGTGGACCTTACACCACGCCCCACAAGGTTCCTCTTCGTGCATAAATTAACATGATGTTTCAATTCATCACGTGGGTAAATATCTTTGCAGGTTTTATTAACAACTTCTATAAAGTGTTATACAATGAACACTGTTCATAATAACAAATTTAATTCATACCAAGGTCTTGCACATAAAATAAGCTTTCATTCAAGCTTAAATATCGGGTATTTTGCATACACATTAATAATGTTATCTACTAAAAAGGGTTATATAACATTGATTAAACTTTATAGGCTACAATAAACACATCAAGCATATATACGACTCCATACAGAGTATAGTTACCCCTTGTACTTTAAATGATTGTCCTTTTGAGATCGTCTATGTGAGTTTGCGTGTTTTCCCTTGTCTGCAAAAGAGCGCGCTTTCTCTGGGATGCATAGAGAAAGGGGGAGGACAGTCCTGAGGTCAAGAGACCATCACACTATGGAGGTCTGGTGATCTTCCCGCTCAGACGTGTCAATGTAAATCTGTCTCTTTTGTTGATTCGATTATCAATTTATGTGAAAATGGTCATGTGGATCAAGGGCCATCTGTTGCTGGAATATTTCCAGGCAAGAAGTTCTTTGTTCTGTTGTTGATTGAGTTAGATTTTTAGCAGTTTCAATCCCCCTGAGGGATAAGGACCAGGCCTGGACAGGAAACGGGTCCAGAGAATCGGGTGTTAGGTTGATCATTAATTAATTTTACGACCGCAGATGGCTGAGAGAAGACTCCTTAGATTCTTTTTGGAATGCGCTGATTCTGCAGTTTATTTGTGTGTCCGTTTCATGAGGTCCTACACTTCCCCCTTTTGCTTGGTGATGTTCCCTGTGCGAACATCGGCGGGCACTGGAACAAGAGACAGAGAGAGAACAGGCACACACAAGACACAAATAACATCTCCATCACTAAATGAATCCTGGTGCAGGACTTCGGCAATTTGGAATAGTCAGGTTTAGAAACTTGAGATGACATAGGGGTGCATTGTTTAAGATTATTTGTAATTGGGTCATTTCGATTGATCTAATTGTCAGGGGTTCAACGAGGGGGTATAGGTATGATCTCAATTAGGTTTGAACTGTCGGGTTCAGGTTCTTAATTGCCTTTGTCACGTCGGAAAGTGCGTAGAATCTTACCCATGGCTAAGCTATCAATAGAGGATTTTACTTCTCGTAGCATATGGGCCATGAGGGTGGTTCGGATTTGCATATGAGCTAAATCGTTTTGTACGACCGAAAATAGATTCTTGATGAATTTAAGAATTTGGTTTTAATGGGGCCTCACGGTGGCCAGGTTTACGGCATTAGCAGTGTTCATGCCGATGTTAAACAGAGTTCCTACAGCCGCAGCAGCCTCCAGCAGGGCGCACAAAAATAGTGTGGGACGCCGGTTGTACCCGTTTAATTCAGCATGGGTTACAGTCATTTTCTGTAATTGGTGCAGCATGTGGTTCACATCTGCCTGGGCGTGGGCACGGACTTCCTGAGTCCAATGGGTGCCGGCCCAAGTGGTTTGAGTGGCTGAGAGGGTGTAGTGTGCTCTGAAAACATCATGGAGATCAAGTCGGATGTACACCTTTTGGGTGTGTGTTTTGCAGTTCGTTATCAATAACTCCGGTTGTTCACGGAGTACGATCCCCGACGCTGGTACTGGCGACGCAACTTCTGGCTGGGGCATAACCACAATTACGCAGAGGATCAAATGGCAAGTCCGAACATTTTCCTGGTAACAGAACAGAAAAGAAGGAACAATTAGCTGCGAAGATCATGGTTTGGCGGGTTCGCCTCGATGGCAACGGCTTTTCACAATGATTTATGCCAATTTTGGTGAAAGGAGTCAATCCTAATTTCGGGACCTGGATTTAAAGTTCAGTTAAGGGAATTCCCTGATGAGGAGTTGAGTTGTTGTTGCGCGAAGGCCAAAGTTGTTCTCAGGTGTTGATGCAACTCTTCCAGGTACTGGTGGGTGGTATAGGCGGTGACGAGGTTCATGTCACCAGGTTGGTACAGCAGGTGTAATGGTAGTGTCATTTGTCGCCCTGTCATCATTTCGAACGGGGGTACTCCGGTAGACCGGTGATGGGTGGCCCTGACGGCCATTAGTACCAGAGGAAGCTTAATATCCCAATCCTTTCGATTGGTGGACACGTACTTCTTCAACATGCTGACCACTGTCCGATTGACTCGTTCCACTTGACCTGAGGAAATTGGGTGATGGCTTATATAGAGCTTGGCCTGTATACCCAGGAGTTTCCACACTTCCTGCATGACCTTGGTGGTGAAGTGGGTTCCTCGGTCAGAGTTGACCCTTAAAGGCAGTCCGAACCTTGAGAAGATGTGGTTCATCAAAATGCAGGCTGTCGTTTCTGCTGAATCAATGGGAGCTGGGAGACACTCTACCCACTTTGTGAATTCGCAAACCATGGTGAGGAAGTATTTGTTACCCCGTGTTGACCGTGGCAGGGGTCCTACTCAATCTATTTGGAGTTCTGACCATGGTAAGGTCATACCTTTCCATTGCAGTGGTACTCGGGGGTTTGGATTTGCCGGTTGGAACTGGCAACACACCAGGCATCCTTTTACGTACTCCGCCACGTCTTGCTGCATGCCAGGCCAGTATGCCACTTGCTTAAGCGTTTCGTAGGTGGCCTTGGTGCCATGGTGTCCAGTGCATGGTGAATCGTGGGTGTGTGTCAGCATCATCCCCCTTTGGCCCTGAGAGACTACGAGTTTTGGAGAAGTGAGGGGCTCAGGGACATATGTTAGTACATCGTCTTTGAGATGTAGCATGTGCTTGATGGAGTAGAGTTGGCAGAGATCAGAGGAATTGGATAGGTTGAAGGTGGAAATGGGATGAGTTAATGGATCGGAAATGTGAGTGGCAATAGTTTGTAGTGCCGGATCCGAAGCTTGGAGGGTGAGGAGATCATCAACAGCGAATTGAGGTGAGAGTGCAACGTTGGAGGAGGCGGGGGTTTGCGTGCCAGTGGCGTGCTGGCAGCAGGTTATGGTTACCACTGATGGGTTGGGTGGGAGGGCAGGAAATGACAATGACCAAATGACAAAGACAAGCAAGTGGTCGCTTATGCCAGCAAAACGCTGCATCCCCCAGAATGCAAATACTTAGACTGAGAAAAAGCTTTACTTTACACTGTGTGGGCCATCCAGTGTTTCTCCAACTACATTGGAGCTCAGAAGGTTATCATTGAAACATGTCACCAGCCAGTCACCTTCTTCAATAGCCAATGAATAAAAGATCAGGACGTCGAGGCAAGATATGCCCAAAACCACAGATCATCTCTAGGAAACGGGCTAGCAGCCTGCCAGAACTGTTCAACAGACACGCTGCACACAGCAGCAGAACCCAAAGAACCTTCACAACCGCAACTGACAAACCACAGGTACTTCGAGGAGGAAGTCAGCCACAGCCATCTGTACACCCGGTCTGTGGACCACATGGGATTTAAAAGGCTGTAAAGTCAGATACCAATGAGTGATCCACGTGTTGGTATCCTTCATGCGGTGGAGCCACTGCAGAGGAGCGTGGTCCGAACAGAGAGTGAATTCCCATCCCAGGAGATAATATCGGAGGGTGAGGACAGCCCACCTGATGGCCAAACACTCCTTCTCTATGGTGCTGTACTTAGTCTCTCTCTTCGAGAGCTTACGACTAATGTACAGCACTGGCCGCTCCTCTCCCTCTATCTCCTAGGACAGGACTGCACCCAGTCCTCTGTCCGATGTGTCAGTCTGCAACAAGAAGGGGAGAAAAAAGACAGGAGAATGTAAGACCGGTCCGCCTCACAGAGCAGCCTTTACTTGGGTATCTGTCCACTGGACCGGATCTGGTGCTTCCTTTTTAGTGAGATCAGTCAGAGGGCTGGTGAGGTCCGAATAATTAGGCACAAACCTTCTATAATATCCCGCCAGCCCTAGGAACTGTCTCACCGCCACTTCGCAAGTAATTTAGAACTCGAAGTTGGAAGTAATACAAGCACTTTATCTCCCGGTGCAAATTTGTGTAAGCTGGTTCCCCTGTTGTACAGCCGGCTTTGTTTGTCCTGAGCCTGTAACAAATGATCCATAGATAGCAGCCCCAAAGTGTGGAATTTTGTTCTCAGGTCCATTACATACTGAATTAAATTTTTACTTTGAGAAGGTCCATCCTCCTAAGTTTCTCCCAGGACGTCTAAAACCCCTCGGGGCTGACGTCTATAAAGAAGCTGAAAGGGGGAAAACCCCGTGGAGGCTTGCGGGACCTCCTGCACAGCGAACAAGCACTTTATCTCCCGGTGCAAATTTGTGTAAACTGGTTCCCCTGTTGTACAGCCGGCTTTGTTTGTCCTGAGCCTGTAACAAATGATCCATAGATAGCAGCCCCAAAGTGTGGAATTTTGTTCTCAGGTCCATTACATACTGAATTAAATTTTTACTTTGAGAAGGTCCATCCTCCTAAGTTTCTCCCAGGACGTCTAAAACCCCTCGGGGCTGACGTCTATAAAGAAGCTGAAAGGGGGAAAACCCCGTGGAGGCTTGCGGGACCTCCCGCACAGCAAACAAGAGGGGTTCCAACCATGCACAGCGAACAAGCACTTTATCTCCCGGTGCAAATTTGTGTAAACTGGTTCCCCTGTTGTACAGCCGGCTTTGTTTGTCCTGAGCCTGTAACAAATTATCCATAGACAGCCACCCCAAAGTGTGGAGTTTTGTTCTCAGGTCCATTACATACTGAATTAAATTTTTACTTTGAGAAGGTCCGTCCTCCCAAGTTTCTCCCAGGACGTCTAAAACCCCTCGGGGCTGACGTCTATAAAGAAGCTGAAAGGGGGAAAACCCCGTGGAGGCTTGCGGGACCTCCCGCACAGCAAACAAGAGGGGTTCCAACCATTTATCCCAATTTTTGGCATCCTTGTGAACGAACTTACGAATCATGGTTTTTAAAGTGCGATTAAATCGTTCCACCAGTCCGTCCGTTTGTGAGTGATAGACACTGGTGCGAATCGACTTAATGCCCTATAATTCGAATTGACTTAATGCCCAATAATTCGTAGAGTTTGCGTAATGTACGTGACATAAACGCCGTGTCTTGGTCAGTGAGGATCTCTTTCGAGATCCCCACTCGGGAGATTAATTAAAACAGTGCCTCCGCATCACTCTTGGCGGAGATGCTGCGGAGCGCCACTGCCTCGGGATATCGTGTTGCATAGTCCACCAGCACTAATGCAAAACGATGCCCTCTTGCGGATCGTTCTAATGGCCCGATGAGGTCCATCCCAATGCTTTTGGGGAGGCCGATGGATTTACCAGCTGACATTCACGACAAGACACGCACCACCTGCGCACGTTCTCGTGAATGCCCGGCCAAAAAAAAACGGGCCATGAGACGATTTAATGTTGTTGTTTGACCTAAATGTCCAGCCATGGGATTACAATGAGCCGCCTGGAAAAGCATTTCCCGACGGCTTTTTCGCACTAACAGCTGTGTTGTATCTTCCTTTGTCTGAGCGTCTTGGGTCACTCGATACAACCAGTTTTTTATAATCACAAAATATGGATAGGAAAGCAGACGAGCAGGTTGGAGAGGTTGACTGTCGATATAACGGACCTGTTCAAAAACATGTTTTAATGACTCATCCTGAGACTGTTCCAGAGGAAAATCATTGCGTCTTGAGAGGATCAGCCTCTCAATTTCACTCTGTTCCCCTGGTACAGATCTTAGTGTTCCCAGTTCAGCCTCTCCCACTTGCACTAGCGCCACTCTTCCCTGCTTTTTCTTTTCCCAAGTGACATCCGCACATAACCATCCCAATAATTCATTAAAAGCAGGCCAATCGCACTAACAGCTGTGTTGTATCTTCCTTTGTCTGAGCGTCTTGGGTCACTCAATACAACCCGTCTTTTTTAATCGCAAAATATGGATAAGAAAGCGGACAAGCAGGTTGGAGAGGTTGACTGTCGATATAACGGACCTGTTCAAAAACATGTTTTAATGACTCATCCTGAGACTGTTCCAGAGGAAAATCATTGCGTCTTGAGAGGATCAGCCTCTCAATTTCACTCTGTTCCCCTGGTACAGATCTTAGTGTTCCCAGTTCAGCCTCTCCCACTTGCACTAGCGCCACTCTTCCCTGCTTTTTCTTTTCCCAAGTGACATCCGCACATAACCATCCCAATAATTCATTAAAAGCAGGCCAATTAGTTCCCAGAATTAGCGGATGTCGGAGGTGCGGGTTAACTGCGACCTCTACACTATGATTTTGTCCCCTAAATTGAATAACAGGGGGCATTAAAGGATATTTCACCATGTCCCCGTGTACACACCGTACCTGAACCAAGCGGCCTATATCCAATGCCTCCGGCTGAATCAGGCTTTGATGGATAGAGGTTTGGTTACATCCTGAATCCACCAGAGCCTGATAGGTACCCTTCTTAATACTCACAGGTATTTGGTACTAGCTAGCCTGACCGGGGCTAGCCTAGAGGCATCCGGGACCCGGATCATTGTCATCATGGGACACCTGTAAATAAAATGCTCTGGGTCCCCGCAATGCCAACAGGCCGGCACAGACCTCCCTGCCACCCTAGTGGCGGGTAGTGGGTCAAATGATTGGCGTGGAGAGAGAGGGGAAATGGACACATCATCGGTCCCAGCTGGGGTCACTCGGGCCTGCAGCATAATCTGGCTCTGTCCCACCCCGCCCTTGGGGCAGGACTTGTGGAGGACCTGGAGGACGGGACCTGGGAAGAGGGACAGGTCGAGAGGCAATGAGAGAGGGAGAAAATAAAGGGAGACAGCTGGAAGGGATTCGCCGACCCCAGGGCACGCCACCATCTGATCCTCCGCCAATTGGATGGCTGAGTCCAGCGACGTCGGTCAGTGGCACTGGACCCACTCTGCCATCTTCTTTGGCAGCCGAGTGATGAACTGCTCCAGTACCACACAGTCGATGATGTTCTTGATGTCGCTTCCCTCAGCCAGTAGCCATTTGCGACATGAGTCCCGGAGCCGTTGCTCCATCACGAAGGGTCGGCCACTCTCGCCCAGGTCCAGCGAACGGAATCGCTGGCGATGTTGCTCCGGGCTTCGGCCAACCCACTGGATGATGGCTCTTTTGAGGTCGTCGAAGACCAGGAGGTTCTGTACGGGCAATTGCTGAGCAGCCACCTGTGCTTCCCCCGACAACAGTGGTATCAGGCGCATTGGCCATTGCTTTCGTGGCCACCCACCGGTTTCTGCTGTTTTTTCAAATAGATCCAGGAAGGCTTCGGGGTAATCCTGAGCCCCCATCTTGTTCAGCGGCAGGTGAGGGGCCAGGGTCTGTTGAGCTGCTGCTTCTGCCTGAACCTCCCGTTCCATCCAGCTCCGGAACCTCTCGCGGTCCTCCTGTTGCGCCTGGATAATGGCCTGGAAGCGACGCTCCTGGTCACTCTGCATATCCAGTAACGCTTGGTGTTGTTCTTGATGGAGGACCGCAAGGGATGAGGTGACATCCACAAATGGCGTACTTGTCGGAGTTTGCATGATGGCGGCAGCTCTCCTGCTTCCTTCCCAGGTTTTGGCACCAGTGTAACAAAGTCAATGATCGAGAAGGAAGAGGACGGGGTCAGCTTGACTGCTGCTGGTGATTTTATTCAAGTTTCAGTAAACAAACAGAACGTCACGCTACCAGTGCTCAATATGACACAGTTGCATAAGCAATATACATGGGGCTCTCCAGAGCAGACACTGTCTCCACACACACACCCACCCACCCACCAGTCAGCAGTCTGTCCCTCTCTGCCTGCCTTCTCATTCCCGGGCCTCTTTATGCGGTCTCTCCACGTCAATTACTGGAACAAGACACAGGTGGTTGTCATTTGCATTTGACCCAATTACTCACCACTCGTCTCCCAACTCTCTCTCCCGCTGCAGACCTCGCTGAACCACGCCCCCCTCGCCTCAACTACATATAAAATAGCTACCAAAATAAATGTTGGTAACTGCAATTTGACTAAAAGTAATGACTAAAAGTTGACAAAAATGCTATGACTTTTCGTCGACTAAAACTATGAAAGAATCAAATTACTAAAATGTGACTAAGACTATTAAGCATTTTCGTCTCAAGATAAAGACTAAGACTAAATCAAAAATTCTTGTCAAAATTAACACTGGTTCAGGCTTCTCTCGATTATCTAGCCGGATTGCTTGATCCATAAGAGTCTCGAGATCACGAGCAGGTTCTCTGGTAGCCAGATCATCCTTGATTGCCTCTGACAGACCATTCAGGAAACACACCATGAGGGCCTCGTCGTTCCAGCTGCTCCCTGATACAACTGTCCGAAACTGTATGACATATTTAGCCGCGCTGCCATTACTTTGTCGGAGGGTGAGAAGTCTCTTAGAGGCTTGCCGGCCAATGACTGGGTGGTCAAAGACTCGCTTTAACTCCTTTTCAAATGCAGAATAACTTGAACAGAAGGGCGCCTATGCCTTCCAGACCACTGGTGCCCAAGAAAGAGCCTTGCCAGAAAGGAGGGTGATAACATACGCAATCTTGGCCCGATCTGAGGGAAAGGAAGATGGTTGTAATTCAAATGTGAGAGAGCATTGAGTCGGGAACACATCACATGCACTGGTATCACCTGAGAAATGTTGTGGTGGAGGCAGGCGAGGTTCAGTCAGAGGAGAAGCACTTGAAAATCCGGGAGGGATACAGAGGCAGCAGTAGAAGTAGAAGCAGTAGCTGAAGTAGAGGGCAGCCGGTCAAAGATCTGATGGACAGAAGTCATGAGATCAGACAGCACCTGTGAGTGTTTAGCCATCAAAGTTTCCTGCTGGACTAGTGTTGTCTCATGGCATTGGACTGTGAACTCATGCTGAGCAACTGTGGCAAGGATTTCTTGAGAATTAGGCGTCTCTGGGTTCATAGTGTGGCTTGGTTATTCTGTCAGAGCCGGGATTTGAACTTGGGTCTCTGGCTCAAGAGTCTTAATTTCCACTACTGAGCCACAGAATGGAGTTGAACCCAGTAGTCAGACGCGTTCTTAAATTAAATCAGAAGAGTTTGTTTAACAAAAACAGCAAAAAGGGTACAAAAATCCTTTTCTTAACGATAGCCACAAAACAGAAAAATCTCCAGTCCAATAAAGGATCAAAAAATAATCTCCAAAACAAAAACTCAGCAAAAAATAAACACAGGGAAACAATCCAAAAGGCTTTCAAAGAATAGTTCTTAGAACTAGAGCAGACTTACGGCAGCAACTGGCTTAGGAACAACAATAACCAAGCAAAGATACAAAGGAACTGATCAGCTTAATGACACAGCCCAGAACGAGTCACATGTGAAAACAATAGCACTGACATCACAGCAGTGGCCCCCCGAGGGTGCCAGGAAGGAGCCTCTACTTTCTGTTGGAAATTTTCGCTCCCCTCCCCGAAGGGACACATCCCCATGGTCCTGGGCGCACCAGTCTCAGGATTTTTTCTTTGAGGAGATGATGCTCCTCAGGTCTGACCTCTTAGAGGCGGTCTGCGGAGTGTGGCGAGCCGCTCCCCAGTCTTTTTGAGGAGGCACGCGACTTGCCACACTCTCCTTCTTGAGCCACAGGTGTCTTTCCTCAGGTCTGACCTCTTAGAGGCGGTCTGCGGAGTGTGGCGAGCCGCTCCCCAGTCTTTTTGAGGAGGCACGCGACTTGCCACACTCTCCTTCTTGAGCCACAGGTGTCTTTCCGTGGAGACCATAGCAGCCATTGAATGGCACATGGAACGGGCCATCTGCTTAGTCATACGGAGAGACAGGTCTGTGGTCCGGCGAAATTCTGAAAACGCCTCTTCATTGATGGTCCCGCCTGTGCTCAAGTCCTTCAGCAGGTCAGCATGGTACGCCTGCAAAACCGCCATGGTGTGCAGGGCAGCACCAGCCTGACCCGCTGCTTGGAAAGCTTTCCCCACCAGCGAGGATGTCAGTCTGCAAGGCTTGGTGGGGAGCATAGGTTTTTTCAAAGAAGATGAGCTCCCAGGGGAGAGATAGCCTGCAAGCGTCTCTTCCACCTAGGGCATTATCATGTAGCCTGTGCATCCATGATGGTCGAATAAATCAACGTTGATGGCACAAAGACACGGGACGAGTAGGGCTTACTCCATGAATGAGTTAACTTGTCATGGAGATCTCCAAAGAAGGGGAGAGACCGTCGCTGAGGCCCCTCCCCCCGGCCACCTGACAGAAATCTGTCATCCAGCTTTGAGCATTTGGGGGTCTCCTGCTCCTGCGGCCAGTCCAGCTTTAACCTGTCGACTGCTCGAGTTACCACCTTGAGTAACTCCTCATACGCTTTATCGTCGTGAGAGGAGTGCTCTGAGGTGGCGATCTCGATCTCCACAGAGGCAAGAGATGAAGTATCCTCCGCCCGTTCCGAAGGAGTGCCTGGGCGTGTTTCAGAAGCGGGCGCAAGGACCTCCTGATCCGGCGAGAGCACAAGAGAAAGGGACGGACCTGTCTCACGTGCCTCAACCAGATTGACACGCAACCACCAGGATCTTAACGAGGGAGCGGTGGCTCGCTCGTCTCTAAAGAAAACAAGCCGCGCACAAAGCACTTTGATTGGCAAAAGATCACAGTGCTCGCATTCTCCCTCGAGCCCAAGGGCAGCGTGCTCATCCCCCAAATACTCGAAGCAAAACTTATGCAGATCATGCTCCGAGATGAGCATCCAACAAGGAGGCACGCTTCTCTTCTCGGACTCCAACATGATGTAAGTAATGTTTTTTTTACTTACACACAATATGGTCCTTGAAGACAAGGAAACCTGAAGGTGTGTCCATTTCATGTCTATTTATAACCTCTCAGGAGCATGTAATCAAATGACGTCCCCTACCGAGGTTATTTAATTTGTCGCGTGTTTGACACACATGCTTCACAACCGGTCGAACAAAGAATGTTCTCATTAGTGTTTTGAATGCAGCATCGAGAGTAGCTTTTGATAGGGAACTGTGAACTCTTCAACAAAGGCTGGAGAGTATTTTGGAGGCCTGTAAATAATAAGAAATAGAATGTGTGGAGCACCTTTCAGCACAATATATTCATATATATATTCAAAAGACAAGTACTGACCAAATGATTCTTCCTTGCATTGATAGACATCTTTAAATAGAGCAGCTACACCTCCACCTCTCCTAACAGCTCTGCAGACACTTATAAAGGTAAAGTTAGGAGGGAATGATTCATTGAGGATTGTTGCACTGCAGCTGTCTTCTAGCCACGTTTCGCTTAAAAACATAAAATCCAGGTTGTTTGTGGTTATTAAGTCACTGATCAGAAATTATTTATATTTTAGTGAGCGAATGTTTAAAAATGCTAACTTAATGGAATTACTTTTTGTCCCCTCAGCGATCTTAGTTTGACACATAGTAGGCCGCATATTATATGGGTCAGCTGTACGGCTTGAGAAGGCCTTAGACTTTCTATCACATGATAAAACAGAAATAAAGAAAACTACAGGCACACTGGGTTCCCACTTATTTTTGTAAACATTTGTGAAAGTTGCTGCTATTGTAGTGAGGACCCGACACATATCACTGAGAACTGATATCAGTTGTTTACAGCTGATGTCAGTTGTCCTACAGCAGATAGAGGAGGGTTTGGGCCCTGGCATTGTGGCAGAGCTCTCACAAGAGGAGGAGGGCAAGCTGACCCATAGCTTTGGTGGTTGTGGGGAACGCCATTTTTTAGTTGATATATGGGGGCTTGCAGCGAAAAAGTGGGAGAATTTGGTTCCAGCATACACCAGTTCCTCCATTTTCTGTGAGAAGCTTAGAAGCGGAGATGCTGGAGAGAGGGATAAAGTGTCTGGTGAGCAGGGCTCTGGCTCATGCGTTTCCGGTGGCTGTGATATGTTGTCCTGGCTTCCCTGGCTGTTTTTCAGAAAGTTGTCCTTGGGTGCCGAGTCTTGGAGCTGTTCTGATATGTTACAGTCTGTCTGTGATGAGCTCTGTGCACAGAGCTCAGCCGGGATGGTGTCCATGAGCAGTGCTTGTTGTAGCTGCATGGTGTTATCAGTGTCCTTGTGGGATGTGTCAACCACATGATGACTCAAAAGCTGATATGAAGTGCTGTGGCCACTCATACTTTGTCCAGGTGTGTGTGACATTCATGTTGAGTGGATTGGCACACACTACTGAAGGATGATGGAGGGAGAAGCAGATATTGTCCTTTCGCACACTTGCACCATGTTTGTTTGGGTGGAGGCCATCCAGTTTAAACAGTTGTCTATGAACCCAGAAAAGATTGAAGTTGTCGATGAAGTTGACACCTTTTCTACTGCAGGTTCTTTGTAGCCATGTATTCAGCCCAAGCAACCATGAAAACATGTTAGTTCCCCTTGCTGGGAGTGGTCCACTGATGAACAACTGAACTTTACGTCTTCAAAGTGTTTCAAGGAGTTCACTGAAATCATTCTTAAGGAGTGCTGACTGCTCTTTCCGAATATAATTCTTCCCCACATGGATGATGATTCGATTTGCAGTCTTGTGCTTCATTAGAATGGTCCAAAGTTCCCTGTTCACATCAGAAATGGTTGCTTGAGGAAAGCAGCATGTAGTTGTAGTCCTGCCACTGATGTTTCTGATAATAGAGTCACCCACTATCAGAGTCTTGGCCTCGGCTGCACTCTGAGCTGAATGCCACTGTCTGCTCAACCTTGAACACCTGTTAATAGCAATGTTAGCTGCTGGCTGATAAGATCCATGTTCATTCACATTTGGGGATTCCTCACCCACATTCATTAATGCTTCAAATCTGTCCTCAAAATGTATAGGGGGTGGTAGAATACCAGTGTTTGCAAAGCTTGTCATAGCCATATCTGGGGTAGAGGATGCTACGGCAGCAATATGAGATACTCATGACAATCTGATGTCTTGAGTGCCTTTGGATCTCACTCCCTGTTTGTGCCATCGATTATTGTGTAGATCAGTTTTGGCTTGTTCTTTACACTTGGTATAAACTGTTGAGATTCACTAGATTCACAGGACTCACTGGCTGTATGCTGAGGGGGTCCGTGATGACCCTCTGCTGTGTGTTCCGCCTGTTTTGGAAGTCCAGCAAGTAACTTTGTTTCAAGAACCGCAATCCTTTGTAGAAGTCTGTGGCAGTTCATGCAGCAAGTAGATTCCACAAGAGGCATTTTCTTTCTCGTCTGTTTGAATGTAGGCAGCTGTGATTTCCTGTCTCTGGAACGTAAGCTGCTGGCAGTGGGAGGCAAAGAGTCTTCTTTTTCGTAGTATTATTCCAATCCCAAAAAGTTTTTTTTGTTTTAGTGCTTGTGACAATAATTGTGTTGTTTGAGCACTGTGCTAATCTGCTGAAGTTAAAATTGTAGAAAAATCTGAGAAAAGTGCATAAACAAGGAGCAAAGCGCAGAGCAGTAAGCACAAGCATCCGAACAGTAGCAAAGTCGGAAGCTAAGCAGAAACAATAACATCACTCTTTATGTCTATTATTAAATGAAAAGTGTTTTTTTTTTGGAGCAATTTCGTTCTTCCTGTTCAAAAAGAAAAGTTAAACCAACGTCACAAAAAGTGACTTATATGCGTTCATTTGCAGTGGTGATTGGCTGTCGTGGCTGGAGAGTACGTGTCTATGTCATCAGTTTTCCAAGCTTTTCTCAGTACCATTCATTAGAATGAACTCTTATAATCCAATCCCTGCACTGTATTATGCATGAGGTCTTCTTACAGTGCAGAATTAAAATCTAATGAGAGTTTCCACACCGTCAGTTCATTTCTGTAAACACGACCTTAACAATATTTAATGTTACAATGCGTGGAGAGTGCATGAGAGAGCGGTGTCTCCGCAGAACGCCGCGATGAGCAAGCATATTTCAAGTTGATGTGAACACAATTCATATTACGCTTGTTTGAGATGAGCAAAATCTGCGCAGGACAGATCACCGGTGATCACCACGAGATGCATGCCGGTTAAAAAAGTGTCAGAGTTATGTCCGACTTGCTCTGATGTCCAGGGGTGTGAAGTAACGAATTACAAATAGTTACAGTAATTAAGTAGTTTTTTATCAGTAATTGTACTTTTTTGAGTAGTTAAAAATTGTGTACTTTTACTTGAGTACATTTTAAGTGATGTATCGGTACTTTTACTCCGCTATTTTCCTCCATTTGTGGTCGTTACATGCTTATTTTAATTTTATTTTTAACCATCAACGTGATTGGATAGAGAGATAGTAATAGGTCTCGTGACTTTTGTCAAATCAAACTGTGCATAGAAATCTTTAACCGCCAACTGTTTTTCATGGCTGCTGGAAGCGTATTCTTCAAGCATCAATTAAGTCGCATCTTCCTCTAACTTAATATGTTAAAGGTCCCATGACATGCTGCTTTTTAGATGCTTTTATATAGGCCTAAGTGGTCCCTAGTACTGTATCTGAAGTCTCTTTCCCGAAATTCAGCCTTGGTGCAGAATTTCAGCCACTACGAGCCAGTCCCACAATGAGCTTTCCTTAGGACATGCCATTTCTGTGTCTGTAGCTTTAAATGCTAATGAGGAGGAGAGAGGCGGGGCAACTGCCATGCTTCGCTCGTTTGCAAGCCATGATGTCTCTCGAGGAAAAAAAAATATTGCGCTCGCCTCGCATGGTAGTAGCTAATTTTCTCATGGGCGGGCCAAATTCTCTGGGCGGGCAAAACAGAGAAAGGGGAGGTAACCTTTCCCCGTATGACGACATAAAGGGAAGATTCCAGATTGGGCCATCTGAGCTTTCATTTTCTCAAAGGCGAAGCAGGATACCCAGGGCTCGGTTTACACCTATCGCCATTTCTAGCCACTGGGGGACCATAGGCAGGCTAGGGGAACTCATATTAATGTTAAAAAACCTCATAAAGTGACATTTTCATGCCATGGGACCTTTAAGGTAAATTTCTAATTTCTGCTTACTAAATGATTTGTATATATACTTGCCTAGCTACTCGGCCTGAAATTTGGTGTGAGGTTGCGGGTATTGCATACAATGTTAACTCCCACAAGTGCCATGTTCGGTAAATTCCCACTCACTTATGAGACGCGCGATCTGCACTGCCTCGTCTCTCTCTCGCGTGCATTCTGCAGCAGTCACTTGGATAAGTCGTTGTTGCTTGTTGAACTTGTTGACTTTTGATGAGTTTGAGCGAGTAATGCGCGCTGTGAAAAAGTGTGTTGGAAACACAAATTGAGGACCAAATCAGCACTTTATTGATGACCCGTGGCGTTAATATACTGCATCTGTGCCAGCACATGATGTAATAAAACTGCAGCTGGTTAATAAACTGTAAAAAAAAAAAAAATGTTATCAATTTTTTACAAGCCACCTTCATTTAGCAAGTGCACTCGTGCATAAACAATTTTAAAGTTCAACACTTTTTGTTCCATTCAGTTGTGGATGCTGCTGATTCACCGAGACCGCCGCGGCTCAGCAAAGAGACATGCGTGTTTTCCTTTGAAAAAGTTTCCCCAGAAATACCTCGCTATTTAATGCATTTTTCCTTACAAATTGTATTATCAGCATAACAATTTGAGTAAATGTGTACAAGGTATGGCATGATGCCATCCTTCTAGAACAATGTGCATTTATGTTAAAATTGTAACATAAATGATTAAGTTTAGTTATTCTTATTTCTTTATTGCAAAACGCTAAAACTGGCACCGTTTTGGAGAGAAATGGGCTCTCATTTTATCCCATATCATGGTGTGTGATTGTCACGAATTCAGTCCATGGACTTCCATTACATTGACTCTCGCACTACACAAACTGTTGCATAGCACCCCGGACTACATTTCCCATTATCCTTTGCACAATTTGCACACTGCACTGATTGCACTCAGCTGTTTCATATCACTCCCTCACTATTTAACACTCACTCTGATCCCTTCCCTCTGCCGAGTATTGTCTAGCGATTATCACTCTCCTAACGATAGCTACTCTACAGAGCCCTAAGTC